>NW_015374058.1:243764-409760 GCF_001272555.1 Dufourea novaeangliae | reverse complement strand
TGCCTTGGGCCTCCACTCGCAGCAACCTCCTCGTGGTGAGGCCTGGGAATCGGTATTATCATCGGTAAAGTACTGTAAACTGATGACAATATCGAGCTAATGGCTGCGAACTTCGAATCTATCTGATAAAACCACGTTCTATATTACATCGAACTACGTCTGGTACTTTGAATGTTTTAGAAAATTATTCCAGATAAAGATGTATGGAACTACTGAAAATTACTTTAGATTCCTTTTCCTTATTCTGTAAATTCTTTGATTGGAATATGAATGTTGCTGGAAGTATGAACATTTTCACAGGACCATGATATAAATAGAACTTTAAAACTTTTTTAAGTGTTACCGTGATATATCGTTAGCCTCCGTATTAGCGCACTGCGCCGAACGCGGATAGCATGATGTTATAGTCGCAAGGGAGCAATTGAATCGAATAGATGTATTGTATCGTACCGCATCGTATTGTATTTCAAACTTTTATACATTATAATTTTTATGTATGTATATATGTATATTCCAATAAGCATACGTCAGGTAATATAAGCTTCATTTCATCGAATTATCTGAAATATAACTGCATAAATATTGTACAATCCTATACTAATTATAGTTGTCTGGTTCAACAGGTTACTACACAAACTAACTACTGCCTACGTCTTTTAAACTTGGGCTGTAGTAGTATCTGTAGAAACCGCCATGGTTGCTGGGGTTACTATATAATTTGCTCACGGAAGAATGCACAAGTGTCAGTCAGATTTCGATAGTTGCGCGAGTAACATTAGACCGAGTTCGAGCTCGTACGAGCAACAGTCATAAAGGTTCTCGTTTCAAAACTCTGGCGCCTTCTCCGGGGGTTCTTTGACCCCACGATCTCGCCAAACGGGTCACTAGCGCCATCTGTCGGGGTTCTATGACCCCACGCTCTCCCACACGGGGGGTCCATGGCGCCATCTGTCGGGATTCTATGACCTCACGCTCTCCCCACACAGGGTCCCTGCCGCCACCGGGACGGGGGGGGTTCTATGACCCCACGCTCTCTCTACAGAGGTCCCTGGCGCCATCTGTCGGGGTTCTATGACCCCACGCTCTCTCCCCACAAAGGTGCCCGGCGCCATCTGTCGGAGTTCTATGACCCCACGCTCTCCCTACGCGGGGCCACTGCCACCACCTGTGGGGGTTCTGTGACCCCACGCTGTCTCCCACGGAGGTCCCTGGCGCCATCGGTCGGGGTTCTATGACCCCTAGCTCTCCCCACACTGGGCCCCTGGCGCCATCTTTGTGGGGCTCTATGACCCCACGATCTGACTACACGGGGTCTATGTCGCCACCTCTAGGGGTTCTGTGGCCCCACGATCTCACCACACGGGGTCTACGCCGCCACCTCTGGGGGTTCTGTGACCCCCTTTTTTACAGACACGGGGATGAAAAATGTCTTGTACTTTGAATGTTTTAGAAAAGTATTCGAGATCAAAATGTAGGGAACTAATCTGAATCCTTAAACTTAATCCTTTTTTATGTTATTGTGTAATGAATCTTGTTTATGTCTTACTTTGGTTTCCCAACCTCAATCTCTGACATAGTTCTGTGAAAGTTGTATTGAAAATGATGTCTGAAACGTTCAATCATAAGTTATTTTACAACACAGTATTGTCGCAAACATTTTCTCCGGATGGAAATTATTTGGTAGCTGGAAATATTTACGGGGATGTATCAGTTTTTGTGTAAGTGAATTTCTATCACAACCGTAAACAACTTGTAAACGTAGGTTAAGTTTGCGTTTATTATGGTTAATTTTGTACAATGAAATAGTTATATACGTTTATCTAAATGTTGAGTTCTCTTGCATAATGTTATCAGTCCTTGAGGAATGTCAGAATGTAACTGTACGATCTCTATTTTGTAATATTTCCACAGATTATCGAAAGCTTTAGGGCCACACAAGGTGGAGGAAAATGAGTTACAAGGGCCTAATTACCAATTTACTGCTCATCCTGATCAACAAGTAATGAGTATGGTTTCTACAGATAACTTTCTAATAACTGGAACATCTGGAGAAATATGCGGATGGAATTGGAAAATGGTTACTTCAAGTAAAGCTCCCAAGATTAAAGTTTCATGGACAGTTCAGCTCCCTGTTAATAAGTAGGGTTACCCTTTCCATAGGATCATCAGTTGTCAATGCTAATATTATATAAAGGGTGTTCTGTGCATGACAATATTAAGAGTAGTTAACTTCCAGGGATAGTTATGAAAAACCAGATGCGAACTACCTGGTATTCTCCAAAACAAATAATATCTTGTATGCTGGTTGTGGTGACAATAATATTTATGTCATTAGTTTGGAAGATGGGAAAGTGATAAGGAGTTTAGAGGGGCATACAGACTATATTCACTGTCTTTCCTTAATGTATGTATCATATAATTATTGGATTAAGTCATAAACAACTTCTATTGTAGATGAAAATTGTTTTCTAAATATTAAAACAATTTAAGTCAATTGAATGAAAAAGTGGAAGTCATTTATAATTGAATCCAATACTGTTGTACAGTACAAGCAGAAATACTAAAAAATATTGTATCTTCTTTCAGGGGTAACCAATTAGCATCCAGTGGAGAAGATGGTACAGTGAGACTATGGGACTTGCGTAAAAAAGAAAATACTAACATATTAACACCACACTTAGTAGAAAAAGTTGCACGATCATGGTTGGGTAAATGGATTGGTGCTGTAGACTTCACGGAAGACTGGCTAGTTTGTATTTTACATGGTATAACTTATTACAAAACAGTGAGGCAGAACAGACAATTATTTTACGTATTACTTGCTTCTTTTTAGTTATGTGGCGGTGGTCCAAGTTTGTCATTGTGGCACATGCGTACTATGGAAGCAGCCACTGTGTTTGATTTACCGGATGAAGGAATTCATGTGGCGAGTATTTACGAAGAGCGTGTGATAGCCGCTGGGACAGCGCCTCACGTCTATCATCTGACATATCAAGGAGAAACGTTAGCCAAAGTGCCTACATCCAGCAATACAGTGTATAGTATTATTTATCAAGAGACACCGCAGAAGGTGCTCAGTGTAGCTGGTTCTTCGAACGATCTCGACGTGTGTACAAACTTTAACTACCGCGAGTTACGGTTAAAATTTGCATAACTAAGACGTTTTTTATACGGAATCCAAATTCCATCCTTCCAAATAATCTGCAGAAGAAAAGGGTCTTCTCACGTATATACGTTCTTTAATAAATATATTAATACAATGTGCATTTTATAAAACATGATATAAAATTTTTTTACAAATATACAAGAGTCTTCGTTGTTCGTTGATATCACGTGACAACATAGTTTGCGCATTACAAACACGCTTAATCCTTTGGGCACTGCGTACAAAGCGTTCAGTCGATTGGTGCACAGTCTGCGAAAAATGCCTACGGGCATTCAACGAATATACATAAAACAAGTAACTATAGGCTTTCTGCACGGAGAGTACTGTCTTTTTACAATGTTAGCACCGAAAGTGTTAGTAGCGATATTTCTAGAATATATGGTAAGTACAAAATTCGGTACAATGATCACAAAAAACCGTGACCAGCGATCACCGCGGGTATGAAGCCTTCTCTGCCGTCTCGTGAACGAACCCAGAACCAATCGCTAACATGGTCACTGAGGAGGGCCACCACATCACCTTTAGCGACACTCAGCGCGTTTCCACCTCGAGCCTCGTAGTCGCTACGTATGACCAGTAAGGTATGGCGTGATCCTTTAGTTCTGGCATTCGCCGCGGCTCTAAGATATAGCCTATCTACGCTGCGTTCTCCGCAAGCAGACACGGCGTCCCTAGAGCTTCGCCTAACCCTTGAACTTCGACCGCGGGCGCCACACTCTGACCTGGTGTCTCTAAGCTTTTCCGTGTCGGTCATGTTCCCTGGTAAAAGAATTAATCATTGCAGGTGGAGTACCTTAAGGTGATCAAAGTTCATTTAAGGCTTCAAATTGTGGAGTGAAATCATGCAACTGCTTTGTACAATTATTGTGCGATGGGAACCTCAGACCTGTTAAAACGAATTACGAAACTAGGAGAGAAAGAGGAGGATACTGTTGTTCAGGTAAAGCACGGACTGGTCAGCCGAAGATCTAAAGAACGCGGGATTTAGTCCCGTTTAACCTGATCTCTCTTTCCTAGGTTTTTACAGTGCTGATGCGTTCCACAGCTGTTGTCGCTGAAGCTACTCTGTACCGATATATCCCTAAAGTTTTACCTAAAGGTCGTGGAAATACATCCGTGGAGTCCTCCCAGCAAGGTCCCCTTGTAGGTTGTGGCAATATCCCTAACGGAAGACAAGCAGCGTAGCCAACATAGCCTTCCTGGCCGTGCGGTGTTTGAACGTACAACCAGGTCTGGTTCTTAAAGACTGCGTTCACCACCGTTCCAAGAGGAAGAGCCATCTCATCCTGAGTTCCACCCTGAGTCTGGTACAAGACCGACGGAAAGGACAGAACCACTGGAATGTTAGCTGGCTTCTCTATGGACGCCTAAAGACAATTCAACCATTTCTAATGCTTCCCTGGAAGATGAACATTACCAAATTCGGGGGATATCTTTGTTTCAAGTGACACACCGATATACCTTTGTAAGGAACGCATCGAGATCAGCAATTTCATAACCAAATCTGCTGGGTGGTCTGGGCTTGTGGGATCGTTTCGTTCTTCTATGTCTGTGCTTTTCACGGCCGTTCGGGGTGGACGTTGACTCCCGAGATAGTAGGGACGGTTCGGATACCGCCCTCTTAACTTTCTCCTTCTCCTTGGTCTCCTTCATCCCTGAGAATTCCTTCTCGGACTGTTTCTCCCGAGAGACCTCCAGGGATGATCTCTCGTTGACAAGGACCTCTTTGCTGACAGCCTGAAAGGATCACCGAACGTCAGTTATAAAAATGTTTCTCGAATCTCCGTCGTATATGTATAGTGGACTCTTAATATATTGCCGCGGCTAGGGCTGTATCATCCGTCCATGCTAAATTCTGCCTTTGTAACCTCGGCCCCAGCGCCTGCGCAGTAGCTTGATCTCGTGCTGGTGGCAACGGCGTATGCAACGTGGTAAAAGAACGAATTTGTGTGCTTGACAGGGGTAACTACTTTTAACGACGTCATTTTATAAATAAATGTGTACATAACAACATAATACAAATGTATGCATAATAACATAAATATATAAATTTGTACACATGTACATATTTATGTTATTAATAAGCCCCACACGGTGTGCAGGGCCGCAATGTTCTGTTTACGCGAGACAAGAGCCCTAGATCTCTAAAAAAATTCGCCAAGTTCATGGTTAAAAATAGCTACCCATGGCAACTATGGCTCGAAAGTACGTGTGGAGGGGAAGTGCCTCGCGCGGCAATATAGCAAGTTGCAATATACCAAGTGTCCACTGTATGACGCTATCATTCGAGAACAACCTTTTCCTGTGCCTCCACCTTTTCCGTCCTCTCGATCTTTTCCATCCTGTGCACGATTTTCTTTTCCCGTTTCTCCCCTCCATCGAGATTCTCTTTCCCGTTGACTTTCTCCTTCACACTTTTCACGCTCCTCCTCGAGGACCTTTCCTTGGTATTCCGCGACAGACTTTCACGATCGCCGTTTGCACCTTCACAGAGAAGAACACGAGCACATTCGCTTTGAATTCCTAGAGGTTTCAATTTGCAACTGTTTTTTTTTTTCTTAAGATTGAGAGAGAGAGAGAGAGAGAGAAAGATCATAATTGGTTTCCGCGCGGTTCAGGCGCCCGACCTGCGTTCCCGTTGGCAGTCCCGTGACCGTTATTCGCGGTTGGTTGCTGTTGCCCGCGTAGGACCCAGGTCAATGAGATCTTGGGCCGCAACAGGGTGCTTGGCCGTTGGCCCATGCTCCTCGGGGATGCGAGGGGCGGCGTCGGTGGCTTAGCCGCGGGCGACGGCGATCTCGGTGGTGACGGCGACCTCGAGGATGGTGTCACCACCTGCAGTGGACAGTCCGCCACCAGGTCCACCGTCTGCACCGAACAGCCATGTTCCTGTAATCAATCGAGATAAAAAATTACTCTCTCTGTGGCGTCTGGGTTAGGTTCCATCTATCATATCTTCTAATGATTGTGTGACTTACGACAGAATAACCAGAACGTTACGTTGCAGCATTTAAAGAGGAATACAGTAAATCATCGATGAGTGTCCGAAGGCTTCTCTGACAAGGAGAGGTTCTCAGGTGTAACTGATATTCACTCGTGGTAGCTGATTTTCTAATAAGGTTTAGCACAGCGGTAGAGCTTGGAATTCTGAAGCGAATGATAGTTGTTTCAGCCCCATATGGTCATTAGTTTATGAAATATTGAATGTTCAGGAGCCTTCGTACACTCATCGATGATCTACTGTAGTTCAGTTTGTTCGCCGTTAGATGGATACATTTTCGGAAACAATATCCCATAATTGTTCAACGAATCTTTTCTATGACCATCATTTTTCTGTTTATTCGAAATTTTCCTGGCTTTTTCTCTGGCATCTAACTAACTGTACGCGGAAAAAGAAAACTATTTCTCGTTGTTCGAAAGACATAATTCAGATCCGATAGGGTTAAAACGTGCGCTGAGTAAGTATCCAATCTCGAGAGACCATGAAGACCAATGGTTCTTGTTTCTTTTATTTATTTATATTGTTTTTTTTAAGGAATCAGTCACCCTTCAAGCAACGCCTCGAGTAACAGAGGCGACCGTGTAAATTGCAACACAGGGGAGCCTCTGTGCTCGTTTCGAGGGCGGCTACTTAGCCGTTGGTTCATTCAGCCCGTGTAAAATCGAAAGTGGTCAGGGGAAGGGGGAGGGGGGGGGGAAGGGTAAAACGTCTTCATTTTTCATGACCCCCGCGGGACCACCGTTTTCCTCGCCGGGCCTCGCTTCGTTACCCAGCCTAAAAGAAGAATAAAATTCTTCTTCCCCCCCCCCACCCCCTACACCCTCAACCCTCCAGACATATTCGATCAGCCGCGAACAAATTACTGTATAATTTTCCCGCCGGCGCGATTACTCACGTTAATGGCGCAATAACTCATAGGAACGCGTTTGCTGGGCCCGGGCCACGCGTAATGTCTTCGGGGGATATCGGTCCCTAGGGCGGAGGGGGAGGGGGGCAAGATGAAACGTCGTTGAAAGGTTCCGGAAATCGTTCGACGAACCACAGAACGGGCCTCGTTAGGGGCAACGTGAGTTCGTCGCGCGGCGAGTAAACAGAAATCTCGAATGGACGACATTCATCTGAAATTCCGAGAAATAGACCCCGGACGGCAATCACAGACGTTGAGAAAAGTTGATGGACACGAGTAGGATTGAAGAGAGAAAAAAAAAAGTACTAGTTGTATCTCAGAAGGAACAGAATTAATGACTGCGTTGATTGCAGCCTCTTTTCCAGGCTCCTTAATACCACGACCATTAATTTAGGATCACCCTGTATATAAGTACAAAGGGTTTGGGAATGGTGGGTGGCAGGGGGTTTCCATGCCAAGTTAAATAATTAGGAATCTACGAGTGGTCGACTAATCGACGGCAGGGACTTTGGGGAAAAGAAATGAGTCCCTGTTGGGCCTGAAGGGGGCCTTAAACGGGCTGATGGAGGGGGGATGGCCCAGGAGGAGGGGCCCAGGCCTAAGTGACAGAAAGGCTGGTCCGTGGCGCGAACGAACACGCGAGGTAGCCCCGGGTGACAAGTTAAAGAGGGAATGGGGGAAGGTGGTGGCGGCGGCGCGAGCCTCTCTCGGGGATCATGCTAATGAAATTCTCAAGATATCTATCTGGCGCGCCACTGTGCACCAGGCGGCATTAGTTTAGCTTCTCGCTCGCGGGCACAGCTCGATCTTATCTTGTCCGGGCGCCCTCGGACGCGTGGTATCAATTTCCGTGGAACGTGAAACGCCTGGGCTAAACGGGGACGGCGGGTCCCCAACGAGAGAGTTCGTCGTCGACCGATTTCAGCCTAACGATCCCTGGCTACCGGTCGCCACTACTCATCGAGGAGTGGATCTAATGGGGAGGCCTCGTCATGGAATTCTACGATGAATTATTATGGATTCCTGGGATTCCAGGGGGCGAACAGTTTCCTCGATAACCGTCTAATTATTTTTCGTGGATGGGAAATTCCGGTAGCGACTGGGGCCTCTTTGAGTTACTAGAGGATCGACGACACGGGGTAAGGCAGATGCCAAGGTCATCGCAGCTGCATCCCCTAAAATATAAGTACAGTGCAATTTTGGATTAACACGATTAGTGCCACCTACAATGAAAGAATATTGAAAAAAAATTTGTTTAATTACCTGAATGTATAATAAATAAAGGCCAGAAAGTTTTTCACCATACCTTATTTACTTTTTTTAAAAAAATTTCCTAAATGTCACCTTTTTTCCGGCTGCTAAAGGGGAAAGGGGTCTTAACGGAGACAATTCCGGGAACTCGTTGATTCGTCCCGTTCTCGTATTCCCACGATAAGGATACTGGAGACGTAGGAAAGAAAATCGTCGAGTCACGACGTAAGGACGGTTGTATGAAGACGTAGGCGCCACTGACTTATGAACTCGCCCATCAGCCCCCCATGGGATCCTTTGATGCCGCCCGAAGAACCGAAATATTAACAGGTCTGCATTTAAATCAAAGAAATTTTGGAAAAATAAAATCGTTTTCAGTCACACTGGACATTAACTAGACCTACTAGAACAAAATCGATGTCCAATCGCAGTGGACACTCGTCCTATTACAAGAAAATCCTTGTCCAGTCGCAGTGGATACTCGACCTACTACCAACTACAGTAGAAGCTCGTTTATTGTAACGTTCGGGGCTGTAGAGGGTTAAATGTCTAGGAACAGTGCATTAAGCGAGCTGCAAAAATTCATTTAATATTGAAGTATTTTATTAAATTAATATTATACAAAGTGTTCCACTTAAATCGACCCACTTGAGTAACTTCTTTTTATGTAGACGCATAGAGGTCATATGAAGGTCAACTTTGTTTTTTTTTAATGGAATCGTATATTTTTGAATGCACTAATTCGCCATAAGTGACTTGATACTTTATGTAGGGGATAGCGAGTAGCATCAAGCAGTGCATTAAAAAATATACGATTCCATTTAAAAAGACAAAGTTGACCTTCACATGACCTCTACGCGTCCACACAGAAAAAAGTTACTGGCAAAATCGTTGTCCAGTCACACAAGGACATCCAAAGGGTTAAGGATCATGGACGAATGCTGGAACTTCGCGAAGTTTCGCCGAGAGATTTACGAACTCGAAATCCCGTTGCTTGAATCGAAAAGGTTACACACGTTTACTCGGTTCGAAAGGCGGGGAGGGACAAATTACTATCTTCGTCGGGAGGCTCGTACATACAAAAAAAGATCTTTATGGTATTCCACGTAAAAATACACATTAACATTGGGCACGAACTTACCCCCTGCTCCAGTCAACGTTACCCCTACTCAGGCTACCCTGAAAATGTAAATTCTTTCAAAAATACCGCAGGTTTGTAGGGTACGTCGGTAATAAGGAACTTCGCGAAGTTTCGTCGGTAAATTCACGAAGTCGAAATCCCGTCGCTTAAATCGTAAATGAACGAAGAAATGGGGTACGATCGAAATGGAACTCTGTAGCCGTGAAGTACCTACATACTTACGTTCGTTGGATCGCGGAGCGTGAGAATGAATTCCCGCGGCGGCGGCAGGCGAACCGGTGATTGATTTAAAGGTCACGCGTTTCCACGGTTTTTACTCGCGCGTGTATACACGGACGGGGCCCTCTTGGGTCGCCTTCCCCCCCCCTTCTTCCCCCGGAATATTTAACCCCGATGACCCTGGTGGTCCGGGAGAGTTTCTCTCTGCGGTACCCTCGCCCCCCCAACGTTCCCCGTGGGCCAAACGTCTCTGGAAACGGACCCTCTCCACGGCGTTCCTCCCTCCCCCCTCCGCCCCTTTCCACCCCGTTCCCGTTCCCATTCGATGCGTGCGTCCTGTCGGCCTTTCTCTGTGCCCGTCTCATCGCGAAGTTAATTACAACCTCTTAGCTCGAATTACCGTGCACGCTGCACGCCTGACTTTTGCCATTTCGCGGATCTCGAGGGGTGGGGGGTCTTCCCGACGCGTTTTCGCGCGATTCCGTGATCTCGAGAAACGGAGAAAGCCGACAGAGAAATTCTGTTGTCACGGGAATTCCGCGGATTCGCGGGGGGACCTCGATAGAAGCCTTTGAGGAAAATTGTTCGCGTCCTTTGAAGTGATACAATCCCTCAATATTTCCTATTTTCCTGTGTATCTTGAAAACTGTGGTAGATATTGGAAGAATCGTTGTCATGACTATTGAATGGCTTCTCATGCTCTAGAAAAGAGTGCAATGAAGTGGTGAAAAAAATAGTATAAAAAAAGTGAAACTTTTTTACAAACGACGATTTCCAAGTAAATCTTTCACAATATTACTGAGAGTGACTTTGACAACATATTAAACAATTATCGAAATCGAAGGTGGTTCCCTTATTGTAAATATTTATGCAGTAGAAGAATGGTAGAGACAACGGACGGGAGAATGAGCAGTACGGTACGTGGATCACGAGAAAAAAAAAGGAAACTTCGACGGTTGCAGCGCCATGAATTCTCTCATCCAGTCTGCTGTATCTAACGTACGGTAACGGTGTATCCCGATAAGAGGTTGTCGTTGGTTGTTTTGTTGAGACATAACCGAAAGTTTTCCACTAGACACCGTCCCGTATCTCGAAGGCATGCTCGGGAAACGGCTCGTTTCGAATCCTCGTAATTACGACGTCTAGTCCGGCTCCAACGAGCCGGGGCCGTTCGCTCGCGGCGTCTGTCCCCTGGGTGGTTATTAACTGTTTATAACGTCGTTTATTTACAGAAACGCTACAATCTACGGCATTACCACGCGTAGGATTTCTTGTTCACGGGGAATCGCCGCGATCAACACTGGACTGGATTGTACTTTCGTACGTCGATAGAAACGTGCGGGTTTAATTCTAGATACGGAGCCTCTGTAATTTCCGTTCACGATCGCACGATGTGCCATTAACAGTAATAATATTGCAATCTGTTCATCATCTGGATAAGGAGTTTCGAATAACGAATAAATGATGAGAAAGTATTTCGCCATTTTTTCTTGTTATCGATTACACATAGAAATTTCAATTTATGTAATGAACTAATACATGTATTTCTTCTTGAATGATACTTGGCAAATGGTTACGTAATCTCATTAACTGTTTAAAGGTCTTGGATACTATTACTTTCTACAAACTCCTCTCGATTATCGTCCGGCTTGTTCTACACGATAACTGTCCAGGCGTCATCCCTACCACTGGGGGGAGGGGGAGGGGCAGGGGGCGTGGATCCTGCTAAGCCCCTCTGTTTTTATTGTCGAGGCTCGAGCTTTGGGTAAAAAATGAATTTACGAGGCTCTGAAGTATTTCTTCCTATAAGATTATTGTCCCGGCATGGACCCGAGTTCGGGACAATAATCGAGAGGAGTCTGTACTGTATATTATTCATGTAAAATTCTGTCTAATTTTGACAATATCCAATGCAGGCATCACTGACCCCCATCTTGCAACGATTACATTGCACATTCGTCCCTGACGATAACCCATTCATCATATTCGCGCCCGTTATCGACAAATCCCGCCTCACACGAGCAGGGACTTATAGCCATAATCGCTGAAAATCTGGCGCCAACGTGTTCAACCATCTATAAACACTGTTCATATCGAAAGTCTCGATATTCCCGCTTGAGATTCTTAATCCCCAATATAAAGTCATTGGTACGAGATCATCGGCACACGGGGAATATCCACCGAACATTTCCACGATTCTGATGTTCGATGCTCGGGATATTACGGGATGAACATTCGCCACGCAAATAACGTCCACCGTTTTATCCCCTCCTACCTCCTCTTCCACCGAAAAAAAGAAGGTGAAGCCCAGGTTTTATTTAGATGGTCAGGCACCGAAACAGAAAAAGGGAGAGAGAAAGAGAGTAAGTTGGTCCCGTAGGCTCGTAAAACTCGCGGCTGGCGCGATGCCATTCTGGCCGCCGACGAACGCGCCATATTCCCTTCAGAATCCCTCCGTTGGGATTATTATCGGCCATTTACACGTTTATGCTCTTTGCCGTGCTCCCTCCCCTTCCCCCCAGCTGCTGGACAGCGTGCACCCTCCCCCCAGTTCTTAGACACCGTGCCCCCTCCCCATTTGGTCACGTATACGCGACTAACGGTATATCGGAGTCTGATTTTCCGGTGCAATAAAATCTCCTTAGAGGACGTGCCCTCTCGCGTAGTCCAGCAATTAACGTTCCTGATGCGAGAGGTCCTCCCCTCTATCTCTTTCTCTTTTTTGGATTTGATTTAAAGCCTGTCCCCAGCGTGATCGCTCGTGTAATACCGGGGCCCGAGCGAGAAAAGGAGAAAACCACTTTGAATAGGGAAATCACGCGCACGCGCATGGCCTACCACTTTTATTACGTCATATTTCTGTTCTTACGATCGGGCTCTTCCGTTTTCACTGTCTCCCACCGGGTTTTAATCCCATCTGTCTCGTTTCGTAGTTTTTAATTCGAAAAATGTGACGAATTCGCGATGGGGGTGTGGTTCAGTTCCGATATATTGCTTCTTCAGATTTGGCGACGTTAAAAATTATTTTTTGGATAAAAATAATCTCTTCTCTTGTTTGGACGAAATACGGGCCAAACTCAAATTATGACAAAGGTATGATGGAATTACAGTTCGGCCGGAAACTTTTGCGAGCTATTGTATGTATATGGGGGCACCAAAATCCTTAAGTGCTTAGAACCTCTAAAGGTCTTAATCCGACTCTGTCAACATATCAACCCTTTGAAACGCTACAAATACTCCCCGTGCTTTGTGACGCCTTACCGATCCTCTCGTTAGGCGATCCCAGGAAGCTAAAGCTCGACATCCACGTGTACCATACATCGTCCGTGCGGGCGCGCACAAAAAGATGTTCTTTTCCAATAACACACGTATAGGTATCTAAACGTCAACCTGTCACCGGGGCAACAACCGTCCCGCGACGCCTGAAATATACGATTTCCTGTGCGCCGCAAGCGATCGAATAAAGAAAAACGAGAGAAATGCGCGGTTTGCAGGGGGAATAGACGACGAGTCCTTCGAAGAATCGCAGCAGTCTACGGAAGCGAGAAGATCGGGGCGCGATCGTGGACATCGATTCATCAACAGTCTAGAGACGTTCGATTCCGATTCGATGCTTCGGAAGGTCGATTTTCTTAGATAACACGTCACTATCATGTATAACGTTTGTTTCGTTACGAGAAGTCGGTTCTATAACCGCTTTGGAATTTATACACAACCTAAAAAATAACGGTTATACAGGGTATCCAAAAAGATGATATAATCCGTAACATGCATATTCCTCATGCAGATACAAGTCGAAAAGTCCTTTACCGTTTTGTAATCTGTAGCTCCATTTCTGAAATATTAGCGGTTGAACGAACTCCAATCAGCTGAGCGGTGGGCGCAGACACAGTCAAGAAGCAGAGGCTAGGAAGTCAGCTGGGCCGCGCCTACGTGTGACCCACCGCTCAGCTGATTGGAGTTCGTTCAACTGTTAATATTTCGGAAACGGAGCTTCAAATTACAAAACGGTAAAGGACTTTTCGATTTGTATTTGCAAGACGAATATACGTGTTGTGGATCGTCCTATCTTTTTGGGACACCATGTAGAACTAATATGGGAGCTGATATAGGAACCGTAACTGAAACTGATATTAACCTGAGATATAGATTCTTCATAAGTTATTCAGAATAAAGCGTCTGGATAACTCTTTCGACACCCTACATCGATATCATAACAGTTTCCAATTCCAAATCAGTTCCGAGAACACGGGTGGAACGGCGTCTACATAAAGAGCTGGAGGGAAAGACCGATTCCGGATGTGGTTCCACCGTCGTGGGGTGAAGAAATCCGTCGATTTTCTCGGAAGCCATAGCGCCCGCGCCATCGAACCTCCGCCGAAGAAATGGAGGATGGTGGCGGAGAAAATTGCGCATAGGAACGCAAGAGGATACGAGACCCTCGTGCGCACGTTTCGATATTTTCAGACGGTGTAACGAGCGGGAACGAACGTTTATGCCGGGACCGAGAAATCTCTGGTCTGAAACGGCGGAACCGCCGTTCCTCGCAGTGGTGTGCTGGCCTCCTGGAACCGAAGACGTCGTAAAGGATCTGCGGCCGAAGGACAATCGGCAAAAACGGCGAAACCACGGTCGGACTATCCGTGTCTTTATTTGGAACGGAATGTTTTTCGAACGGGGTGGCTCTGCCCTGTAGAATACACAGGTGACTCGAATATGCTCGTGTTTTCGCGCCTTTTTTTTCGATAGGGGTTGTTGCTGCCGCATTGTGGAGAATTTTCTTTAAATTGTGGACAGAAGTCAACGAAACAGTTTCTGCCTTTGAAAAATCTGTATAGAGGTAACCTTCGTGTAACGTCGTACAGTGATTCCTCGATGAATGCGACACGAGCAACGGCGTTATTCCCACCACTGGGGGGAGGGGGGGGGGCTGTGGAATTAATCAAAACAGAGTAAACAGAACCTTTCCACGTTGCCACGAATGTTCCGAAGCGGCCCGGAGCACGTCGCACTCATCGAGATATTATTGTACGTATACAACGGGAGCTACAAATTGTTCGACATAAATGTCCCAACTTTTGGGGTGAATCGAATATGTCTGACATTCTCGTTTCTTGTCTGCAAAATAATGATTTTCAAGTTATTTTTAGTTTTTATCATTAATGTTCAAGTTAAATGTGTACTAATTACGAATTTATAACAAAAAATTAGTTTTCTAAACTTTGACTATTATTTTTTTACTATCAAACAGAAAATGAATCCCATTCGCCTCGGTCTACCCTACTGGACGGACTGTTCGCCGCCCGCCTCTCTTGGGTTTTACGGTCCCCGCGTTGTCTGGTCGCAGTAGTAAAAGGAAATGCACCGTTGCAGTAACGCTCTGCGGCCGGTTACGCATGGACCATCCCGTGCAATGATCCCCACGCCGCATATAAAACGTAATTTTGGTTAAACGTTCTCCAGCAACGCCGGATCCTCTGGGTCCGTTCCCACCGTTTTCATGGGAATGCTTGATTACAACGAACAATGTTTTCTTACACTTTAACATCTTTGATCCGATTTATTTCCCCGTTTAGTACAATTTTTCATTGCTTCAAACGGGAAACAGTAAACAAAATTTCATTCAATTATTTTTTGACATAAACGGAAGACTCAGATTGCCCCCCTGAAAGTGGGGCCCAGAGTTATAGTCCACTATACAGTGATTCTTCGATGAATGTGACATGAGCAACGGCGTAATCCCCACCACTTAGGGGATCCCCCTTTGGAATCAATCAAAACAGAATAAACAGAAGCTACACAGAGGCTCGGTTGCGTATAAAAAGAAAAGTTATTTCTTCATTCGAAGCGGACCCGAGTACGTCGTACATCGAGATATTACTCTATAACTATAGCCCCCTCCCCGCCTTAATCTGGCACTGGATACTTGTAGTATACATTAAATGAACGTTTGCATAATTCTTTCTGCAAGAAAAAAATGAAATAGCAAAAGGACAGTGTCAGAGATGAGCAGCTTTGAGATGAGAATCGGTCATCGGAGCGACTCGACCACCGTCGCGGCTGAGTTTCTTGTGCGTGCCACCACCTGTGTATATGTCTGTGTGTGTGCACGCCTGGTTTCTCGGGAGAACCACGGCGAGAATCCTTGCGCAAAATTATAGTTAGATACCCGAGAGAAAGAGCTGCTCGTGAATTCAAGCGGATGCCTAAGAAATTGCGTTTCTTTGAACAGTAAGGGGGGGGGGGGTCTGACTTATTAACGGCGGCGGCCGCGTGGAAACGCAAGGACGAGAAAGACTTCCTCAAGGCCTTCGACTCCCGTGGAATGCAAAATCACGAGTGGTAACGTGTCACACACGTGTGAGACACAACCGACATCCACACCATGTGGGACCATTCTTGCGCGCGATTTGACTACAGTGATTACTCGATGAATGCGACAACAACAGCGTTATTCCCACCACTGGGAGGGTCCCAGTTTTTGTATTTCCTTTACCATATAAGTATATTATACGATTTTAAATAATTCCATGTCCAACACATGACTATAACTGGTAAGATCGCAGTTTATTATGGCCAATATTAAACAAAAAGTCGTTGCTTGATCTTGGTTGATAGACAGCATGTTTAATTAAGGAGAAAAAAAAAATACATATAAGTATGTCTTGTATTCTTATCTATCGCAGTTCCAGAATTATCTCAGAAGTAATAAAAATCAATATAAATATGAATTGAGGGCATATTCAGAAAATACTGACACTGACAAATGCCCGTGATAATCTAACAATAAATCACCAAGTTATGTTTAATTTTGGTTTCCCTGACTACGCCCATGCATACAACTAGTCCTAGTCACCAAAACAGAATATGTTTCATCTCGAATTCCTTGCGTCTAACTTCTTGCCTAACAAAACAGAATTTGTTAAACGGCCATACTGCGTATTATTAACTAGGAATCCAACAATATTATTTACATACCAGAATAATCCATATGTTTGAATAATAACATCTTAAAAGGTAACCCACCTTCTGGCGTTGGTTTCCCGTTCTTTCCAATTTAATTTGCTGCTCGTCCGTACAGGTGCATCGATTACGCGAGGGCCCCGTCACGACGCGCGATAATTAAATCCGGCCAACGAAAGATCGCTAATTCGATTCACGATTCTCGATCCATATAAAATTCTAATTACCCGTGTCCCCCCCCCCTCTCTCTCTCTCTCTCTGCCCCTAATCCTCATCTCTCTCTTCCCTGTTCCAATCGAGTGATTTCCTACGGCGAACGCGGTCGAGGAGAGGTTTTACGGTCGCGAGGATACCATTTCAAGCGAGCAGCAGCAGCCGCCGTTCCTTCCAACGGCCACTTAATTACTCTGAAAACGGGACCGTAGGGAGGTCGTGATCACGTGTAACTGAACAAAGGCGAGCATTGTTTTCCGGGCTGGGACTGGAATTGAAGCGTTCCGAGTGGAACCTGGGGCCCTAAACGTGTGTTCCTGTCTTACCACGATTAGGATTTTGGATTAGAGCAAGCAGTGTTGTCCAGTGCCGGATTAAGGGGGAGGGGGGCTAAGGGGCTGCAGCTCCGTAATCATTTATTATGCAAATGTTTGAAAAAAATGTAATCTCATACTAGCGGGGCACTATTGAACAGTTTGAATAAAAAATCAGGATATTTTTCTGTGTCACCTGAGTGTTAACATTGATTAATTTTCATATGGCCAATTTTAAAGTGACCATATTTTTTTAAATTTGTCCACAAAGAAGACAAATAGGACCGTATCCTGATGTTTTTTCAAAATTTTCAATAGTTCCCTGATATGTTGAAGTGGATTTCATTAAAGCAATTGCAAAATAAATATTTAAAAAATACTGTAAGTCACAAGTAACAGTTTACGCCATCACTAGTGAATGGCATTTAAGGTGACCGTTACCTTATACGAGATTCGGTCCTCTTCGTCGGCCGACGGGACGACGGGATCTCCTCCGTCTGGTGTCGGTACGCCTTCCGTTTCCGCCGGCTGGTAGTTGACCTCGCTGCCCCAGGAGTGTCGCCTCTTCAGGTCCCCTGAAACAATCGGGAGAATCCATGAAATTTGAAAAACTCAATGGGGCTCCAAAACGCAAAAACTAATGATCATCCTGAGCTATTAAGTTTTACGTATAAATTTCAAAATAATTAATAATTATTTAGTAACTTTTCGGAATAAATTCTTCTAATAAATTTATTCTACGGTTATTAAACTGATCGGGTGTTAGTTTATTTTATTCTATTCTACTGTAGTGTATTTTAGGTGTAGTATACTTTATTTATTCTATTGTATTCTATTTCATTCTACTATTAACGAACATTAATTAAGAAAGTAATAGAACTGGGCGTCCACCACCTTTCACAATTATTAGCTTTCATATCGATTACTCGCTCCATTCGATATAAGTACTTTTTCTCGATACCGATTATATATCGCAACTGGAAGTGTCGATACTAAAAATACTCGGTATCGAAACGGAAAGTTTCGATTATTTACTTGTATTTATTTGGTTCGGTTCATCCCTACCTGTTCGTCAAAACACGTCACGCGGAAGGTGGGAACGCAAAAGGGGCAACGGGCGCGTGGCGCGTGCCATCGGACCGTCGGTAATTAATACGAACCGACTGAATCGGTCCCCCGTTTAATTAGAATTGTCGCTATCGTTCATCTCGTACGACGACGTCGGCGGCGGCTGTTTAATGTCAACTTGCCAATCGAACCGTGGCTGACAAAACTGGCCGCTACTACTTTTTGCCCCCCTTCCTCCGATCATGGTGAACTCGGCGTATAAATCCCCCGTGTTCCTTTCGTGGTACAAGACGTGTCTCCGGTTACGGATACTCGGATTTCCCGTCTAGCAGCGGGGATCACCGGCTTTGTCGGACGGTTATTAACTTTCCGATGTCGTACAATGACCAGAATCACAATTCCAAAAAACATTATTTTTATTTTCCAAAAAAAAAAAAAAAAGAAGAAAACACCAACTAGTCATTAAACATGGAAGATTTGCATCCCCATGCGTAATTGTTCTCCTTAGATTTTTCCGTAACATCAATCTCAGTTAAAAATAGAGGAAAAGATTCCGTAAAAATGTATACTTTCATGAAGATGCTGAAGACACTTTTAGTGGACGATGACGTACGTAATCGAAGGGGATCTCCAAAAATTGATAAAAATTTGTGGATTTTTTCTACTTCTATTTGAATAGAATTCCAATTGCTATACTGAAATAATGCTTCCTTTCGAACGGGCAGACATTTGTCTAATCTCATTAAGGGGTTTTGCCACTGTGAAACCCTAAGAAATTGTAATTTTTGGGTAACTTTCTTCCACTGAACGAAACGTTCAACGTAAACGACGTGTTATCTATTTCTTAATACACTTATTGAGAGTATACACAAAATTTTGTTGAAACTTCAAATAATTTTTTTCTTTAATTTATATATCTCACTGAAGTGAACGCCCTGAAAAAATTATTTAGAACTGGCGTAGGTACGACTAGAAAAAACTTTCATATATTCACAGATATGAAAAAATACATGATATTACCATTTTATGTCGTCTTTTAAAATATATGGCAACAGTTAGAACGAAACGGTTAAGCTTTCGATATTAGTACCTGAAATTGCGAATTTGCATAAATTTCCGCAGTCTATCGATAATAAATGATAAATATACAAAAGTCCTCAAACTTCTGCGATCAGAGCTTGCGTGTGTACACCCCCTGCTCCTTTAAGGTCGACGCACAACGGTTCGAACGAGGATAATGATTGAAGATAACGCGGCGAGTTAAACACTGTATTCGAGAGACGTGACTTATGGGATTCGATCGGGGGTATATAGGAGGCGCGCGTATTCTACCTACAAATTTACTCGTTTACTCGCTTCGTGGAATGCTACGGGGTCCCACGGGAAGAACGAGAACGGAGAAGGGAGGGAGGCGGGCGAGTGCAGTACACAGCATCGCGAGGGAATCACGAAGAGGAAAATTTATCGGTTCGACCCGGTCGAAGTGTGAATTACGTCGATTCTCGCGTGACCCGCAATAAAATATATTCCCGAAAGTTTCATCGCATCGTACGCCCGCGGTGTATACCTGCTTATTTCCATCGGCCGTATATCTCACGGGGATCGCTCGCGCTGGCGGGAGATTTGAACGCGTGGTTTTCCCAGTTTATTAGCATTAGAACTACCAGCATTGAATGTATCCTAAGTTAAATTATGTAATACAATAATATACAGAATATATAAGAGAATCTAGATCACAATTAATCATAATACAGACTCGTCTTGATTATTGTCTAGCTTGTTCTACACGATTATTGTCCAGGCGTTATCCCCACCACTGGGGAAAAAACGAATTTACGAGGGTCTGAAGCATTTCTCCCTATACGATTATTGTCGTACAATCAGTTATCTCCTAGCCTCTCGTACAATCTACTTAAATCTTCACGAAAATAAAAATTCGCCCCGACAATTCAAGACAACTAATAAGACAGACCCCGGACCAATTAACCGGACGTAAGTCACGATCAATCATCGACGTTTCATAGAAAGTCTAAATCACGTAGTAACCGAATAAAAACCATGGTCACAGAGCAAGAACACCAAACACGAAGACGGCTTGGCTCTCTCGTATTTTCCCCCCATGTCTAATCGACGATGATTGATATTTCCGGAATTTGCGTAGGTTACTACCATCGGGCAAAAGAATTCCAATAGCAAAAGAAGAGCGAAATACCAAGCCGATACGTGCGCGCGCACGGATGATAAATATCCGTTCGGATGGAAAATCATTTCTTGCCAATCTCCACCGACGTAGAAAAGAACCCATCCTCTCATCAGGCCGTCCCGATGGGAAAATCGTTAATGCAACCTGTACGCTCATCGACCCCAATGTATACGTATCTGTCTGTGGAACGTTTCTTCGTAAGTATCTGACGTTCGACGTCTCAATCGACATGCATCGAATAATAGAAATACACGGTCACCTGTTCCAGTTCTTTCGTTCGACGACGAACTGATCCACGGCAAACGGTGGCTGCGATCTTCCGGAAACTCATTAACATTTAACCAGCGTAATCAGCGCGCACGATTAACGAGACTGGTGTGTCGGCCCGGTCACGATAAGAGTCGTCCGAGTAGTTATCGAGGGGGGCAGTGGCTTATCGTCGACGATCTCTCGCGGCACTTGACGCGTCGTTAACAGTCTTCTGGGTGTGTGTATCCGTTGAAAGGAAAGGGGATGGGATGACCGTCGTCACGATCCAACGACGATGATCCATGCCACGCGGTTCCGTGTCATCGTTTCTTGCCTCGGTGCATATCCGGCCTTCATTTACATTTTCCACATACACACGTTTATTTACGGTTATCGAGGCGTAACACCGGCCTGGTTGGAACTAGTTATCGATGATACTGTTTTTTTTTTTTTTTGGTCTTGATTAAAAACCGCTAGTCGGTTCAGTTTGTGTCCCATCCAGATCCATGTATGTATGCATGTATATATGTGTGTTTGCACGTGCTTAAACAGCTGTGTGCTATCCACTACACACATACAATTTCACGTACTATACACGCATACACCACAATTATTGCACACATCACATAACAGGATTTTTGTTAGGCTTCCACCAAACGGATGGATATCCACTTGGTTATTGTTCGTTGAACTGTGATACGGCGGAATCGATCACCTACAGAGACGTTCCTTGAGGATCAACGGTGGCGTTGGTCACGTGTGTCACTGACACGCACGATCACGGATATAGAAGGTGTACCATTTAACGTGAGCACCTTATATATCTCATTTAGATTTTAGAGAAATTATTTGAGGGACACACTACTATAGGTCATTGGATTGGTTTTGATCTCGACTATTACGCCACGATGATAGAAATATGACCTCGAGACAAATTTTTCCTTGTCACAGTAATTCTTCCTAACCAAATAACACTTTCCCCTGAGATTTTTTTTATCTTCAAATGCAAATGAGATATTAAAAGTGCTCATGTTACTCTAAATATAAATTTACTCGTAATCTACTTGTGTAAAAAAATGTTTCAAACGAAAGTTGTTTGATATCGAGCGTGGTAAACAATGTAGTAACTAGTTTTTCGATGTTTCGCGTTTTTATTCAGATACGAAGATACCCTTAAGCTTTTGTACTATGATTCCTAATATTTGACGTTACGAGTCGAAATAATATTGAATGGTGAGTAAAAAACAACTGAGATACATGGGTTCAAGAACCAACAATTACCGAGATATTCTTTAATTAATCCTCAATGTAAATAATGCTTGAACTCCTGTATCAAGTACTGTCTACACTTGTCATGCACAGAAGTTCGATCACCCTTCACTGACCAATATCTCGGTAACCATTACCTTTCGACCCCATACACCTCAATAGTTTTTTACTCAGCACTCAATATCCCTTCGAATCGCATGGTCAAATATCACCCATCATGGCACAAAAACTCAAGGTGACCTTCATATCTCGATAAAAAACCAAAACACCAAAAACCTAATTACCACATTGTATGCCAGGCACGATATCAAACAACTTTCATAGGAAACATTTTTTTACAAACCAAGTAGTTTACGACTAAATTTCGTTGGTGCAGTCAACTGACTCACCCTGTATATATTCTTGGCGAGGATACGTCGAGGATTTCCTGGTTTCGCACGAGGTACACACACGGGGACACATACGTCCGTACGTTCTCGATTAAGTGGATGGATCGAACGGAACACTTTTTGCTAAGAATTACACGAGTTTTATTGGGTCTCGAAAGATCCGTTTTTCCATCCCCCCCGACGATCAGGATCGTGGATAGATCGTTTTCGGGGTCGCAGGTACACTAACACGCGGGGTTCACTCACAGGTGCAGCTCTGACTAGACTAAAGGCGGCAGCGTGTGCCTCGTTCGCCAGCAAGTACTCTAGGAGAGGAGAATGAGCAAGAGAGAGAAAGAGGAGGCATACCGGTGCCTCGATTGGTCCATGCTTCCCGCGAAAACGACCCCGGCCAATCACCGAGACCGCGCGCGCACGTAATTGCCAGGTATCACACGATTCACAAAAACGGGGGAGGGATGCCCTTTCGAAATTCCCCCCTTCGAGGTAAGGTGCCTCCCCACCCCATACGCTTTATTTGTATTACACCGCGCGGTCGGTTACGCGCAGAGGTATTTTGAAGTCTCAATCAGGCCTTTCGAAGTCTAGGGTAGATGCTCCCAATTACTGTCACTTTGAGGGAGCAGGAGCCCGGTGTAAACAAAAATGAATGAATATTTTGGAAGTTTTTGTGAAGAGTTTATTAAACCAATCTCTTTGGAACTTTGAGATTACTTTATTGTACAAGAAAACTGAATACAAACATTTTTATTTTTACGAAAAATCCATGGATATTGTAGTAATGATATAATTGAGAAAAGATGCTCGCATTCCGGGAATGTAACTCCGGGAAAATAAAAATGTTTGTATTCAGTTTATTTGTACAATAAAGTAATCTCAAAGTTCCACAGAGATTGGTTTAATACTTTCTTCAGAATAAATTCCCAAAAATTCGTTCATTTTTAGCTGTTTACACCAGGCTGCCCTGTTAACCCAGCCATACTCAATCTGTGGCCCACCAAGCTTTTATGCGAAGCCCGAAACATATTTATATTATTTATTCAACTGTAACAAAAGTTAAGCAAGATGGTATCGACACTCCTCGAGAAAACGATAGTTTCAAATTATTTAACTACCTTATCCAAGGAATTTAGGAGCAGATTCCAGGATTCGTGAAGTATTAAGAATTGTCTATATCACCAGTTATCGTCCAGCACCGCGCAGTGGCCGCCCGGTGTGATCTATGGAAAACTGGGCCCTTGAAAACCGTTGATCCACGACCCCGCTCGTAGATGAATTTCTCCCGAAAAAAAAAAAAATACGTATGTTCCGAAGAGAGAGAAAAATAGACGGCGAGTTATCGTTCGATGATACAGCTTCGTTATCCACACAAGCATCTAAATTACACGCTTAAATCATCCGTGACACGGTCGAATATGTTTTCGTGGAAACCGTGGCGCTTGTTATTTTACAATCGTGAAGAAATCGGACACCCCGGTCCGAAGTGTTTTCCAGTTTAATTTCCTGAGAAATGGTGGCGATATTGTTCGACAAGATTTATTAATTTGTCGACAGGAAAATATATGCGTTTAGTTAATACAGGCTGGTTTGTCTTATTTTAGTATTAGTTTTATGTTAAAATTTTCTAATGTAAAATTTCGTGTCGTTCGATAACACGCGCAGAATATAGAATATACATAGGGGAGAGTTGCCTATATTGGATATAGTATGTATAGTCCAATGTAGGAAATCGGTGGTCCAAATTAGAAAACCAGTTGCGTGGAATGGGCCGAAGTGATTAGTTTAGTTTTTTTAAGATATAACTCTTATCACACATTTTTTCAATACGACCAATACACCATACAATCTACGTATAATTTTTGTCCCTTTTCCGTTTCTCTTTGCATCCTGCGATGTTCTATGCTTGTGTAAGAAAAGATAATATAAAAGTGGTTAAAAATAGGCAACTCCCCGCTATGTATACAGTGTGATCCCACTCTTTCGTATCCCACAGTTTATCAATTGGGGATTCTGGTGAGAAGGCGAAAATCATCGATATCGAGTACTGAGGAGTGCGTCGATAATTATGAACCACCCTGGTAATCGATAATTATGAACCACCTGATGCCACCACCACCAAAGCTTTCTCTCGAATTGTAACGTTTCAATTCTGGCCGAATGTCACACCAAATCTCGTGTATATACACATAATACATACACACATGTGCGCACGCACACACACACACAAAAAACTTTCGGAGATGTAAGGTAAGGGCTCGGGAGGTATTGGGCGGACACGTTCGGAATAGCTGTTGGGGTGGTGGAGGAGTCGGAGCACGAGGAGAAGGAGAAGGAGGAAGAGGAGGAGGGGTTGAGGGTCGAAGGAATAAGACGGAGGAGGGACCCGCGACCTCTGACCCCCTTGGGAACCACAAGGGCCTCGAGGCCCTCTGCGTCGAGAGAGAAAGAAGCACGGGAATCCAGCGGGCCCACCCGGCCGAAATACTTCGTCAATTTTCTCCCTCTCTCACGAAAGAGAGAAAGAGTCAATATGTGCGTGCCCCGAACCGGGGTGACCTCTTGGATCGCCTCGCGATCGAAAAAGCAACGGGTAATACGGCATCGATCGCGAATTAATTTGTCCCCCGGGTCCGATATTCTACCAGCCGGCCCCGGACGATCGAGAGCACGTCCGGACGGACACAAATTGCCTCAGAAAGAGGGAGGGCAGAACCTGGGGTCGCCGCCGCGAGATTAAACGTTTCGTGACCGGCCCACAGTGGGCCGGATCGACATTCTAGGTGGAAAAAAATGATCGAAGATCGTTTAACGTTGTTTATTTAAAATACGAATAGATAAATGTCCCAATTGCTGCCAGTGTCCTTAATACTATCGCATAAGAACAACGTAATGTATAAAGAATGGTGTACAACAAAATTTTATTATTCAATCGGCACTTTGATGTACATAAAAATAAAGAAATCCGTGTACTATTATGTACTGGTAGCTGAAAATTAATGTTGAAAAATGAAAGTGCAATTTGAGCGTTAATAATTGCAGTACGTAAGTAGGAAATAGTGGCGACATCATAATAAATAAATAGTTTTAATTTTACTATTCAACCTATATCTATTGTACAAAATGGATTGTTAAATTATTTGTAGTTTAGATTATGCATGTAAGAATATGTCTTCTGTGACAGTACGATGTATGATTAATATGAAGCCTTATCATTGCTATATTTCTGTTCGAAATAGAATATACACTACATAGTGTAAGTTTGTTTCAGTTAAAATACATCAAATCATCGGTAAGTGTTCGAAGACTCCTCGGCACTGAGTGTCTAGACGTCATCCCCACCATGGGGCGCTTATCCACGGGGGTAACGGAAGGGGAAAAACGATCGTAGAAGCTTCAATAACACCGAGTCTATCGGTGCCGACTATTATCTTTGTTCTGCCCTTCTAACACGTCCCCACGACCAGAGAAAGAGAGAAAGAGCATTGTCGTTAACGATCGCGAGCTGTATTCGATCCTCCCCCCATGCCCTCTCCTTTCCGCTTTGCATCATTACGGAAGATTGATGTGGTAACGGTATACGGTTGTTCATCCTCGCTGTTAAAGTGTCTCGTTTTTTTTTCGCGCGGCCGATATTCCTCGAAGGACCAGGCCAGACGCCCGGTCGGCGCGCGCGCACACGGTCTAATGGGGCCCCAGCAGTGGGACTACAAAGAGAAATTTTTCGTCGATAATACTCCCCCGTCCCCCATCCCATAGCGGTCGGTTCAGCCGACTGGAAATTTGTATCGTCGACCGGCCAATCTGAAACGTCCTCGCGGTCCCTATTTCCACGCCGATGTATGGGGGGGGGGGGAAGGGCCCGTCTTCTTAGCGGCTGCGCCGCCACGGCGACAACGCGTAAACCATCCGGTCCAAGGATAAATCCTCCTTTACCCGTGAAACTTTCCAACCCTGGTCATCATTTAGGCGGAATCACGCGGCTGGGCCCTTTCTTCCGCGTCGTAATTTCTTCGCGCCGAACCACCACGCGCGTGTAAATGGCGCCGCCGGTTGGATCTCCTCTCTTTCGAGTGGATCGCCCCGAGGGGCCTTACTGTAAGTTTTTGGCAATCGACACGCCAGCGCGCGCACCTCTGACCCCGTATCTTCCTTAATTACCGACGCTGGAATTCCGGAAAAAAGGTTCTGAGAAGGATTATTCAGTATGAAGCATGGTGGTTTGAACATGGGAGTGGGAAATTTCGGATGTGGAGTAAGGATACTGGTCGGCGAACGATTTCGAATTTCTTTAACCCTGGGTTACTGAACTATCTTGTGAAAGAGGACACGTAGGGTTTTCGAAAAATATTATCTCTGTCGAGGTAGAAAACCTGCGTTATAAATATCTATGTTACTCACAGTGGAAAATGATAAAATAAATTAAGACGGTATGTGTTTGGTAGAATAAGACATGGAGCCAGACATGCGTAGAAATGCTTCTTCGGTGATTTCAACGCGTGGTAATGGCCTCGACGCAAATCTTGGGCGATCTAGCATCGAAGGATCACAACTCACAATCAGTAGGGGACAAACGTAACAACTGTTATAAAACAATGGCCAATAGACTAACAATTGTCTACTTCGAAGATAAGTCCCCAGGTGTAACGCTGACTTTTTATTGATATTTTGCACCGTGATAGAGCTTGGAATTCTGAAACCAATGATATTTGTTTCAGCTGCATATGGCCATAATAAAATATTTAATGTTCAACCTTCGAACACTCATCGAGGATTAGCTATATATATTTTCTTTAAAACTAGTGTAATATATTTCATATTTTTAGGTTCGATTATGTTGTCCAATAATCACGACTTCTCACATTCTCTAAATTTGTTAAAAATTGTACAAATTTCAAAGGTTCCAGACTCAAAAAGACAAATCGTTACGTTTGTGCTACCTTACGATTACAACGTTCGAGTTCCACACGAAGGTCAGAAAACTTGAACCACAAGAGTAGAATAAAACCATTAGTTGGTCATTAGCGGGAACGCCTTTCTCCGGTGACTTCGACGGGCCCGGTAATGGCGGCAATGTTGGAGTCTCGAATCGAAAAAGATTCGCTTGGGTCGGCCGTGTGCTATTATTTCTTCGTTTTCTCGTGGAGTCGCTGGGTGCAATTTCGTTCGCGTTTCCGTTTCGTGTGCATCCCGGAAAGCTGAAACGCAAGAAAAACCGACTGACGACTCCACCACAGGGAGGCCACTTTGATTCACACGCGGGCGCGCTGAGGAGCAAGCACGTGTTTAGCCGAGCATCGCCACCTTGTGTGTTCCTCGTCGTCGTTGTTGCTCGTCCTTTGGGATATTTTTGCGCGGCTACGGCCCAGAATTTAAGGGGCAAGCAGGCGCAGAAAACGCGGGACCGTGTAATGGTGATTGAATGCAGCTAATGGTCGTCCCCGTACAGGGCCCACTGGGCCCCTCCGAGATGTACGTTATGACTCAGGCATAACATTTACCGGGTGGTAAACAGACAAGCATAAACTCCGACAGCCCCCTCCCCATCCACAAAAGAGACCCTCAACCCAGTCAAAAAATTGACGAGCATCGTTAATAGCAGTGATATAACTCTTATTTACTAGGGCTGAAAATACCACAAAAATTATGAATATTTCAATATGTGACACAATACTCTGTTTAAGCCAAATGTTTATCAAATTTTTACACGCCGAGCTTAACCGGTTAGCCCATCACTGTGTGTATAGGAACGCGAAAGATTTTCCTTTTCCGAAAAAGAGAAAGAGAATACCTTTCCCGCAGCTACTCAGTCACATCGGTTTTTATATATACTGTCCTGAACTGATCAAAGAACATCCCCGCGTCTAAAGGCGAATTTAGACTGTAGACTTTGGATGCGCAATGCGAATGATTCGTCCATAGTGAAGGATGTAGAGACTGGTTTTTAGAGAAAGTGATTAGTGAACAAACTAGAGATTGGTTTTGCTCTACTGATGAATTGAATAGATTGTGGATGAATCATTCGTAATGCACATCTAAAGTGTAAAAGAGTGAATATCGTTTTCATCTATATTTCATCTAAAATGAACACCAGAAGTGTGACCAGTGAACGAAGTAGAGACTCGCTTTCTAGTATTGATAAATTGAATGGATTCTGGATGAATCATCAGCGATGTACACATCCAAAGTGTAAGAGTGTAAATTCGCCTTAAGGCAGGATCTGCTAGATATAGCCTAACCGATAAGTTCACTAAGAAGTCCAGAACGGAAACGCTCTCTATTCTCCTTTCCTATCCGTTTCACATCTTACATTATAAATTATAACCGCCACTGGTTCTTCGGACCATTTCACTAAAGAATGTAAAAATGTCGAGACCCATCGATGCATCAACTATCGCAGACGTCACCTGGATTTCGATGTCGTAACTTCGTTTGAGCTTGATTGCGAACTTGTCTACCCACGCGTCTTCCCGAAGAGTCAATCGATCATTCCTCATCCTTTCTAATAACACACATAAAAATTCAAGATGATACACTTGGCTAGACTCTCCGTAAATCGGTTCGCTCTGTTAGCATGCCTTCGGACACCATTATTTCTCATTACAAATACAGAAGAAGAGACGTCAGAATCCCGCAATTTGCCACTGGGTTCATCTATATCCACGCCTGTCGCCGAACGTAGGACGCGATTACGAAGTGTGTACGGGACATATACCGGGTGATGCACCTAAAACAGAACAACCTCGATGTCTCGGCTGCCCCTGGTGATAGAAAAAACTGTCATACCAAATTTGCATGGTATCGAGGAGCACATAATTTGATGTGAACAGTTTCTTGATAGGTGGACGCTTAGGGGTCATATGAAGGTCATTTCGTACGTTTAAATGGAATGACATGTTTTTTTACATACCTTCACAAACAGATCATTACATGCGTCTTAAAACGGTCTACTAGATGGTACGTAAAACAATTGTCTTTCCATTAAAAAAATCTAATTATTTAGATACTTGGTTATTAGTTAGTCTGTTTTCGATGCCTCACCCTGTATACCAACCGAGCGCTCATACCTTTGATTCACGAGGATTTGTCCACTGCGACAATTTAACTGTGCCACCCCGCGACGAATCGTTCTAAGCATCGTGACGGCGTAAATCAAAGAGGCCCTCTCCCCCCCCAGGCCCCCACACGAAACGTTGTCCCTCTCCGAGGCCCAACGCGAAAGAAGAGATCCGAGAAGAGCGAATCGAGAAAAGAAGAAGCGTAGACACAAGAAGGCGTGAAAGAGGGATAAGAGAGAGAAAGAAAGAGAGATGGCTCTGGGGCCCAATCTCCATCGTCGTGGCGTGTATACAGCTAAACCACAATTAAATCGTAGCTCGATGAAGCTCTCCGTTGCCACGTGAGCGAGGGAAGAGGCATTAATAATAATTAGCCACGGCGTGGCTCGAAATTAGCGGTGCGGCCGACGAGGACGACGTTCCCTAGGATAATAAACTCGCCAATGAGGTCCCCGCGACCGAGCGCGATCGGGGCCCCCAGTTGGATAATAAATAAAGAATAACGTAGACGCGCGAAAATTCAGGAATTACGGCCGGGATTAATTGGAGAGCATCGTAAATACGGGACGCGCGCAATGAAAAGAATGGTAATTGAATGTGGCTCGGGCCCCGTACCGAGAGAAACAAGGGGGAGGGGAGGGGATGGAAGAACGTTTTACGAGGCGATTAAGCGGTTCGAGGATGTTCCTCCGTGCGTGCTTGGCGGGTTGCCTTGGCATCTCTCCCTCGTTCACCACACCGGGCACAATTAGCCGAACGAAACGAAGAAAACACGGGCCCTGGTAGGACCCAAGTAGAGAGAGAATAGCCATATCACGCGATTCCACCTGAAAAATCTTCGTTCGTTTGGTAAAACGTACTCTCCCTCTCGAGGGTCGAACTTGACTTCTTCATCTCTGTTCGTTTTTTTTTTTACTTTTTTATTTTTCGTTCCTTGGCATCCTTCTCTCTCCCTCATTCCTCTCGAAACGTACTCCCGACGACGAGACGAAGAACACGGTTTTCTTGTGTCTGGTAAATGGGATCGCCAGGTGGAATAATTATACGAATTCTGTGTGTGTATGTGTAATCGTGTATACGGGCGGCGCGCGCGTGGGTGGAATTGCTAAATTTCAATCTGTTCGCGGGGCCTGCGGTGTAAATTTATACAGGGTGATACAGAAACAGGGTCCGTAATTTTCTAGGGTAGATAGTAGGCGAAAGAGTTGGGCACAATTTTATTCGAATAATACATCGTAAAAAGCAGTACAGTAAATCCTCGATGTGTATTCGAAGGCGGGTCAGTATGGAGACAATGAAGAAAATTGTAAAAATACTATTAAAAATGACCGAAAACCTTCTGTAAACCAGAAAAAAAAATGATTATATGATTCGTTGTTTCAGTACGGTACAAGAGCTCCCGAAGCAAGAAAGACATTACATTTAATCGAAACCAATAATTGTTTATAACTTTGAAAATATTGATTTTTCGAAGAATGTTCACGACGTTTTATTTCATTGTTTGACGAGTACTATCCACCCTAAAAGTTCCGAACTCTTTTTTTGTATCACCCTGTATACATATACACCGCACTTCACCTGAATCGTCACAGTGCGCGACAGGCCTGTGACGTCACGACGCGTGTGGTCCCCTTTCTGGTTTTATTAAGGCCCATCGTTCCGCGGGAGGACGCTCCTGGCGCCACGATCGTTTCGATGAGTGTTCGAAGGCTCCTCGGCACTGACAAGCAATGGTCCCCAGATGTACGGCTAACTTTTCAATAAGATTTAGCGCGGTGATAAATACACTGCAGACCTTTATGCAAAATGACATTTCATAAAGTAATTAATAAAGGTACGAACAGAAGTAGGAATTTTGTTCTTCATTTAAGTGTCTTACTGTGCATAAAATCCGCAGTCTACTGACGATGTTTGGAATTCTAAAGACAATGATATTTGTTTCATCGGCAGACGGCTATTAATTTATGAAATATTCAATGTTCATTGCCTTCGATCACTCATCGATGATTCACTGTAGCTCATATTTAAACACCAACCTGTATTTGGACCTCTATTAATACACTCTTGAACACGAGTTATACAAAGATAAAAACGATTCGACTGCTAATAATCGACGGGACAAGAAGTCAGCTTCTCGATTCCATCGGTCGTAGAACCGTGTCGTCCATTATCCGAACCCAAACGAGCGTACAAAACCGTTTCACAAAACGAGAGAGACGCGGAACTAATCTTCCGTGAGCGCTTCCATTCAGTGCCCCTCCGCCCCGTTCAATTGCATTAGACAGGCTAATAAGCAGTTCCTTTTCTCGTTAGCGCGTAGCCACGAAGTGTCGGTAACCGAAGTGGGTATAACCGGTGTGTACTTTTGAAAGGCCGCGGCGAATTTCCGTGTAACGACGAGCAACACCGCAGGAGATTTTCCAACGTCGAAGAAGCCCTCATTGGACCGCGGACGGGACAAGAACGATGACAGCGTGTGCGCCGATCGATTAAGTACGGGTGCGCAAAAGAAGCTGCGAACGGAACCGAGCCGGACCCTGTCGATCGTTAATGTTAACCGATGGAGTCTAAGCGCCGAGCACGAAGAGGATCTCGCTAACTCATCCTATCAGTATCGTGACCGTTGCAAAAACTGGGCGTCGAGCCAGTTGTATCAGTGACCGGAAAGATGTGTGACTAAGTTTAGAATCGAGTTTGCAACATGTCAGTGATATTAATCGCGTGAAGAAACAACGAGCAAACTGTGAGCAATCGATGTTCCAAATTTGGTCCCTTATAAACACGAGGGAGTTTCGAACGAAGGCCTAGCCGAGCTTATTCACGGTGAGGCGTTCAAAAACAGTTCCAAAGTTTAAAAGCATTGAAAACGTCGTCGAACCGTTTGAAAAAGTTTGACACTACAACTCAACACCACACCATCAAACTCGCACTGGACTCTGTTCCAAACTCTATCGTTTGAACACATTTAAACTGTTTCCGATTGCCAACCGCACTACACACCAGATCTCAGTTCGAACCTCTATCTGAGGACGATATTATGGCAAAAATGTGAGCACAAAATTCATGGACGAGTCCTACGAGTGAAATCTGAAGCCTCGACATAAGGAAATCCCTGAAATTACAAGTCGAATCGCTCGTGGATCGGTTCAAGACTCCTCCCCCCTTTCTCCACCCCTTCGTCCACGGACAAAAGGACCAAATAGGGAAGGAATCACCAGGGGATCGATTCGTCAGTAGATTTTTCGAAGATACCGCGCAACGGCCGATGAAGGGATGGGGGGGGGATTGACCCGTGTGACCCGAGAGTTATGACGCCAGAGTCTGATTCCTGAAATGCTCGCGCGCGCACCCTGTAATCACGTGGCGAGTCCGGGGGCCCCCGCCCGTGCACGCCACGCTGGATATCTATAATTTAAATCTCGCTCGGGCCGTAAGTGGCAGGAAATCATTGTAATTAATATGGCGTACATCCGCGCGCACTCGATCGCGCGTTCACGTGACTGTAAGCGACTTCACTGCGACTCCTGGCCCCCAATGGTTCCCCCATCCCCCTCCACAATTCTCCGCGTCGGCGTTGATCACGTTAAGGGTAGGGGAAACAGGTACAAAGTAACAATTTTTTATATTCATGAAATAAAAAATGTCTGTATTTTAGCTAGAGATTTAATGTGTTTTATTTTAGGATCTCCAGAGTCCTCTCGATTATTGTCCCGAACCTGGGTCCGCGCCGGGACAATAATCTTGTAGGGAGAAATGCTTCAGACCATCGTAAATTCGTTTTTTGCCCGAAGCCCGAGCCTCGGCAATAAAAATGGAAACGCAAGAATGTGTCCCACAGTCTCCCCCCATAGGGATAACGTCTGGACAATAATCGTGTAGAACAAGCCAGACGATAATCGAGAGCAGTTTGTATGTGGATTAGACATTTTTCATTCCACTCGGTGAGCACAATAAACCCTCCAGAAGTCTTAGAACCTTTTTCTGGAACACCCTGTATACCCCGTATCCGCAGTGAACGCGTTAAGAGGATGTAAGCCGAGCGCACAGATACAGAAGCTTATATTAGCCGGGGAATCGGTTTACCGGGTTGGTTATACACGGTACGTCTGAAAAATAACGGGCAACCACGATATTATTAATTCAAGCACCGATCGTATTTCGCGAAAATTGTTGCTTTCGAAAAATCGTACGGTTTGGAATATCATCTTTATCGTGTACTCCATTTCATCGAAATGTTCGATTGATACAAATGCGCTTTGTTATTTGGAAAAAGGTTCGGTTATTTTTTGGGACAATTCTTCACCATCACCGACGGGATATAAGAATAGACCTCTCATCTTATGGGAGTTGGAGGCCCATCTAAACTATAATACCGATACCTGAAAAAGTCTCTGATTTTAGTGACCTATACGTTATGGGAATGGTGAATCGACAGTGGGTAGTGACACTAAAATGGAAATGGGATAACATAAGCCCAGAAAAATGGGCCCCAAAAATACATTGAATGAAATGTCTATTCCTATATCTTGTTTGTGGTCCCATACACGAATCGTCTACAGGATAGCTGGGCGAGCTGGCAAGGGACGCGCGTGACGCGGCAAAAGCTAATCGAAGAAACGTTTCAATCATCCCGACAAATGTCACTCGGGGCCCGTTGGATCTTGATAAGCCGCGGGCCCCGTCGTCTGCGCCGGCGATATTTCGCTCGGGACAAGAAATTGTTACTAGGTTGCCACGAAGTCACCACACGTGGCCTGCGGGGCCTGCGCGCGCGTCAACGCACGGGACAGTGCGGGCCCATCGTGAATAATTCATGAGGAATTTGCAGCGTGCCGTCAATGTTCCTGTCATTTCTTCGTTCGTATCAATTTCTGACTGTCTCTCGGGGGCCCGGTCCCCGTGACGTCGTTAAGAGTGGAAAGTAAAGGCACATATACACACGCACACGGGCCCCGGGCAACACTGTCGTCTCTCGAGCAATATTGAAATCAGCCCACTCCCCCGATAAAAAGGGACACAATGTTGCTGTTCGCAAAACTGCCAAAGCTCGTTTGCACGACGGTTACATTGCACTCGGTCGAGATCGTCCGGACAGACGACAAGTGTGACCGTTCAACGTCAATACATACAAGGATCGAGAAAATACAAAGATCGCTGTCTCGTCAGAGCAGAGTTAGTTCTGCAGTTGCTTGTAAACAGGTCAACGGCCTCAAGCTGCCTGGACAACACACGAAACGGAGGGCAGCAAGCCGGGAGAATGGCCTATCGTGGGGACAAGGTAACGTCACACAGAGTTACAGTGAAGTCTGAGTAGAGTAAATCTTCAATGAGTGTCCAGAAAAAAAAATTGAACCTCGTGATAAGTAGTATTGTTTGCAATACCATTCGTCCTTTGGTATCATGTGAATTGTGTATGTAAAATATTTTTCGTATCGTAACCGAAGGAGATATTTCAGGTATGTAATTCTATTCTGGAAAGACACACCGTATATTTCGAACGATGTATCACCATCGTTCCGTACTCGTCAATTTAAAAGAAAAAAAGAAAAGAAAAAACGACATTTATCGTGCGACGATCTAATACGTTAATCATCGTTAAACGTTCCTACCTCGTAAAATTCAGTCTCCTAAATTTATGAACGCAGAACGAGTATATAATAACGCAGGAACGCGTACCCTATAACGACGAAAGACGAGCGGTTGCATGACGCGCCAAGGTTATGTTGGATTAATTAAGGTTCTAAGGTTGACCCGAGAATATCAAGTTCCCCCTTCTCTCTTGATACCATTCGAAGACCCGAGAGCAAACTCGATCGTTCGTTGGTCGTATGTAGACGTACATGGGGTTCGATTTAATGCAAGACTGAAGGCCACGGTTCTTGCTCGCGAGCGAACGAGCTCGGATAGTGGTAGAGAAGCGTGTGGTTCGCGTGCATGGGCGCGGGCGCGTCGTAAAATTAGTCAAGCCGCGAAAGCACGGCTCTCGAATTCGTGTCCGTTTCCATCGCGCGCAATAAAGAGGCGGTCGAAGGTAATGCTTCCTCTTAAACCGTGTGCCCGGATGATGGACCCGTCCGGATACGAGGCGGATTCACCGAGGGACGTATCTTTCCCACCGCGAAGTTTTTCCCCCGTACACACGCGGTTTGAAGTACGAGCTCGTCGAAACGTATTCAACACCGTGACCACCGGCGACTAACATCTATGAACGTTTCTTGTACAGTCAAGGGTGTAAAATTTAAATATTATTATTTAATTCGCAGTTAACTTGATCACCTCGAATAACGACTAAACGGTACACTTTATGACAATTTTTAGGCGCGGAATTTAAATGGCGTCGAGGGGCACATCTTAAGAGGTAGGTGCTTTTTTGGGGGTGAAGGCATTTAAGAGATTTCACGGTCACCTTGACTTTTTTTTAACGGAATTACCTATGTTTTGTATCGTAGATCGATAGAGTATCAAATTCTGAGTAAAAATGATGACCTTCATACGTCCTAAACCTAACAGTTGACGAGATATTTACGAAATAATCACTGTATTGAAATCGCTGTAATGAAGTTGAGGTTAGAGCACCTATAGATTCCAGACAGTAAGTACAGTGGACTCTAACTATATTGCCATGGTCGGGTCTGCAGGGGAGTAAAATGGCAATAAGTTGAGAGCCCCAAAAGTTGGATCGTGCTGGTGTGCCGGCGTAAACGCAACGTGGTGGGAAAGCGAATTTGTGTGCCCGAAAGTACGCGTGAAGGGGAAGTGCCTCGCGTGGCAATATGTTTAGTGGCAATATAATTAGAGTCCAATGTACGTTTGGAATATTATTATAAGGATGGATTTTTGACAAATCAGAGGTAAATATCGTAGTCTGGTGAGTACGATGTGAATCATGGGTTCGACGTTAAAAGGTCGAGGAGCCTCGTCAAATCGCGGGGCCCCATGGGCGCGCGCGTTGGGTTGCGTGAGAGAATCGCCTTCGGGCGCGACTGCATTCTCCAGACGAAAACGCGTTTCGCCATGGGAGCCCGCGGAGTTCCCATAACGAACCTTCGGGTGATTTCGTGGCACCGGGGGCCCCGTGGATCCGCGATCTGTTTCGGAACCTACATACATACATGCATACACGATACACGCGAGAAAGTGTTGGCTGGGAGTCGGCGAAATACGCTGAACGGAGTTAAACGGTACGGCGAAGCAATCCCTATAACCCTGGTTCCCCGTATACCGGGGGCCACTTACGGAAATATCCTCGGAGATACACAACGGCGGCGCGTGTACGCAAAAACGTGAGAGACGGATAAACGGCGAGACGGTTTCCGATAAGTTTAATTGACGCTCTGGATATCGGTAGTCGTGTACACGTAGTGATTAACCGATTCAAGTAAGTACAAGTAATCGATAATTTCGGTTGCGATATATGTATACTTTGTATCGAAAAAAGTACGAATATCCAATGGAGCGAGTAGACGATTTGAAAGCTAGTGAATGCGAAGGTGGTTGTCGTCCAATTATATTACATTGTTAATAAATGTTCGTTAATAAAATATGTCTACCTTAACAAATACCCATTAATAAAATGTATCTTCATTAAAATCAGAGATGGGAAAATTCATTATCTAGAAAAATAGTTTTGTATACAAGATAAAAAAGAACGTCCCTGGCCAATTTTTATAATAAAATCCCAATTCTTCTGGAATGACTAGACATTTGGCAAAATAATTATTTAATCCCGTAACTCGTTTAAAAGGTCTTGTTTACAATTCCACCCACCCTCGGCTGCTGCCAGAGTGACTTTTACAGTCCGTTTTAGCCATTCTCAATCTCTTGCTGCCTATCTTCGGCCGTCCTCACCTCCTTCGGCCATATTTGGCCACCATTCCTCCTGCCCCGTGGGACCCTGGGAAGGGACTTCGATTTTACTTCCTTGATCGACACGCGATAACTCATACACCCGGGGGATCGAGCCCGGCCGAGCGGACTAGTAGAGGAAATCATTACCGTGTATCAACCAGCTGGTGGATAATCAATCACGAACATGAAGATATACCGTACTCTAGATCACGAATCGTTGATAATTAAGGAAGCATTCGAATCATTCCGATGTTTACATCTTAACCTGTTAACGGTGGAATTTTGTTTTGGAAATGTGTATCTGCTCGCGGAATTAAAATCAAGCGCCGACGAGTATACTCGTGATTACCACTAAAAGTGATCATTTCCTAATGACGAGTATACTCGTCAAACACCGTTAATCCTTCAACGGTAGAATTTTCTTTTGGAAATCTGTATCTGCGCGTCTAATTAAAATCAAGAGACGAGTGTACTCGTCATTACCCAAAAAGTGATCATTTCTTTATGACGAGTATACTCGTCGAACACTGTTAAACGGTTAACAAGATATGCTCGCGAAGCTAGTTTTCTGGGAGATTAAGGCGAAATTCTCACAGGTCAGCAGAGGCGGAACGAGCTAGAAAAATCAGGCGATCGCGCATGAGCACGGCGACCAAGGGACACGCGTGGAGCATATATCTCGTGCGTGCATGCGTGCGTGCACGGTGCGCCGCGAGGTGCATTTCGCGTCGTGGAAATACGAAACAATTTTTCTGCACTGATCCTCCGTTGCGCGTCTCCAGAAAGAAAGAGAGAGGGAGACAGAGAGACTGCTTTACGAGCGACATAAATCACACGGGACCGTGCACGTGAGTGTGAGTGGGCGGGGAACCGTGCACGGTACACCACAAACCGTACACCATAAATTTGATACATGTTCATTGTGGTGGCTGGATCGCTGAGCGGAACCGGGGTGTATTCCACGCGACATCCGTACCCCCTCCCCCTCCCCCTCTATGTGAGATATTCTCTCGACGCGTGTTACGAAAAGCAGCACACACGTTTTCATTGTATATGTACAGAATGTCAATAAAAAATTTGTGACACTTTGCAGGGTCGATTCTACATAGAAAACAAAGACAAAAATCAAGAATGACGAAATTGTGTTCGAGGCTTCGTTCACGAGTTATTAATCGTTGAAATATAGTACGTCTGACGCGACGAGTTATTCTACTTAAGAGGCGCGTCGTTCACCTGTTTCGCGAAGTTGGTTCCATTCGATTTTATCTTGTTTCAGTCATAGATGTCAACGGTCGATCCCGTGTAATCGGCTGGAAATCGATTGTTTTAGTAGTAGAATGAAATACACGTGAAATACCGTCTGACGCGACAGGTTATTCTACTTAAGAAGCGCGTCGTTCAACTGTTTCGTGAGGTGGTCGAGTTCGATTTTATTTCATTCATAAAACTTTACTAGGTCATCGATCGATCCCGTGTAATCAGCTGGAAATTGATTGTTTTAGTAGTATAACGAAATACGCGTGAAATACGTCTGACGCGACGGGTAATTCTACTTAAGAGGCGCGTCGTTCACCTGTTTCACGAAGTTGGTTTCATTCGATTCGACTTTATTTCACGTTTCATCCATAAGTCTTCTTCATTCTTACTAAAACCACGATACGAAAATGAAACCAACACTGTATATCAGCCCGACTGAACGAAGGGAATATTCGTAACGCGTTTTTCTGAAAGAGGCCGACCAACGTTAACGGCGAGACCTGTGATGGAAACGCAACGCAGTCGAGAGGAGAGGGGCCGCCGAAATACTCTATCCTCCATCGCATATTTTCGAGAGAACGGGTCAGATTGGCTTCGTGGCCTGCGAAAGTAATTGCGAGATCCGAGATAAAGCAGGCGGCTGGGCTACGCAATTTTCGCCCGTACACCTGGCTGGCTGGCTCTCGTTGCTCGTCCCGCACTCGGCGAGAGTCAGACACCGCCTCCGTTGGTCCCCGTTTCGTGAGCTTACGCGTAAGAATGGGATCAAGTTCAACATGCATCTACGAATCTGAGTCAATTTCGATCACCAAGTCTCATTTCATGAATTTCGATTACTATTCACAAGCAATAAAGTTTCAAATTAGAAATATTAGAAATATTAGAAAGACTCGAACTCTTTCCAATACTCGAATTCTAAGTGTTAGTGAGATGTGGATAACTGATCGAATCATTGTCATTCATTTTATCGGGCATTGAGTTTACAACAAATTAATTTTGTTCAAAAAAATATCGGTAAATAAATGTAATTTGGACCATTTATATGTAATTTTCGGTAAACTGGAAGCCAAAAGACCACACAAGGATCGATAGATTCAATTTTATGCGAAACCATACCGCCCAGGTGAAACGATTATTCTCCTAATACGATCCATACGAGTTCTAAACCGTTGTAAACGGACATTTCGTGCCGATTACATGATATACGTATAAAACGAGGCTCCAACCGGGACTACAATTACCGACTGACAAAAGAGAAACAAGACGACCAAGAGTGTGGTCCAGGTGCGCGTGGAACAGCATCGTTCACGGCCGGTAAGTACATTCTAAACCCGTCCAACGAATGGCGAACACGTTGACACATGTCATCTCGGAATCGCTGGTAATGCAGTTATACGCCGTTCCAATCACCCAACGTAACAGTTTCTCGTCGAATCGATCCGTTTATATTCTCGATTAACGTGTGTCCCACCGTGCTCCGTGACCGGTCCGTATGAAAGGATTCACAGAAGTGTACAAGTAGAGATAGAGAGAGAGAGAGAGAAACTTTCTATAATTCTATCCCAGCTGTATCTCTCAATCTTCCACCCAGCCGTCAATTTGTCACTCGTAATAAGCACACGCGAGAGGAGTGGAAGAACGCTAGCGATTTGCAGCCAGTGAAGGGTTAAGCAAATCGTTCGGACGTGTTTAAACACCCTGACGCAACAGTCTAAACAGCAGTTCAGGCTGAGCGAGTTCCCCCGTTCACGGCGAAGCGTACGAACTGAACGTGGCATCCAAACAGTCCGATGACGTAAGCGAACTGCAAACTTTCGAACCGCTGCAACCGTGAACTTGTCAAACAGTCTTAACCCATTGCCCTACGATTTTCTAGACGCCTGCAGACTCCAGGATTACATTGCTATCGATAGTTTTCCAGAAATGAAAGGAATTCTGTACTTATAGTAACAGTCATCGATCATTTACTGTACTCTGTTCCGATAAAAACTTCCGACGTTTAATCAATGAAAAAACCGCAAAGTATTTCTTACTATTTTTTACTCCTTATTGAAAACCCTTCACCTAAACAACGAATTTCCCTATCCCCACCCACCACTATCGTTTGCAGCTCATTTGATACCACGCGATAGAGTACAAAGGAACACACGCGCGCGTCAGCGTCGACTGGCCCCCGAGGATCTTTCTCCCGATGACCGCAAACCCGATATTAGACGCAACGGGAATGGGAGCACAACCGATTAAAATTTATGTTCCACAAGGGCAGACAGTTGGGGTGGGGGGAGAGACACGACCGTCCCCGTGGAGTTTGTTGGCATTACGTGATCACGGGCACGGGGTCCTCGCGCGGTGGTGGTCAGCCTGGTCGGGGCCCACGCTCGTCGAACAGAGACTTTCCCCGTAATCTTGGGCCCGTTGGTACCCCAAGTACGCGGCGTCCAATTATGCAATAGATCACGCAGGGGCGTTCTTTGGATAACTCGCGAATAAATCCTCTCTGGCTCGCTGACCTTGGATCGCGGGGCCCTCGTAAATTTCACCGGCGAACGAGGGAGGGAGAGGGGGACGGAAGACGCGCCTCTCGTTGCGGCCGTAGCGTAAATTAATCGATCGCAGATAACACGGGACAGGCTCTCTCCTCCTTTGGAGTTGCTCTACATTCAGAAATTTTCGACGCGCGTTCGATTTATCAATCCCTTCGTGTTCACCCACCGTATGCAACGGCCACCGCAGATAGTCCGGCATCCGTTTCGTTTCCCTTTGTATAACGGGGGCTCCCTCTCCTCGACGGTGGGCCCCGTCGGTTCGTCCAGGGGCCCGAACGCCGCGGAACGGTGAAGAAGAGAGGGAGGAACATACACACATACACATGCATTGGTGATCCATACTTCACGTGAGACGCGGCACGATATTTCTCCGTCAAGATACGAAGTAACACGGTTCCTTTGATCGCGAACAGAAATACCACCGGGTGAACATGTTATTACGATACAAATCGAGAGCGTTGTTATACAAACGAGCCACACGAGTCGATTTATTTATTATGCTTTACGCGCTAGCTCGCTGCACTCGACCGTTGTTCCTCGAGATCCCTTCTCTTGGGTGAATCACGGGCGGGGCGCTTCGAACGGCGAACCACACAACAAGGGGATACCCTTGTTCCGGAGTGCTGTACCGTCAGAAACGGACGTACGTCAAATTACGACCGCTTAATGGCCCAGGGCGCCGGTGGTGTATCGTTTCTTCTTGGTGGGTGGCAAAGACAGAGAGAAAGAGAGAGATGGTTCTTGGGACCGTGGGCCACGCGTGTTAAAATTGGTCCCCCGCGGTAGGGTGTCTCTGTGTGTGCGCGCAGTCGCCAATCACTTCCCCACTCCAGAGGGCCTTGTTATGGATACACAGATTCAGAGAGCCACGCTCGAACGACGCTCCTTAACCCTTGGAAGATGGACGTTTTTGACATTGGAGTACACAGTGGCACTTGGGTCCAGGTGGACCCCTGATCTTGTGGCTTTAGAGGTGTGTTTCGGAACGAATTTCATCGAGATATGCTGGTCTTCTTATAAAATGCTACTATTATACAGTAAACACATTATACAGTAAATCCACGATAAGTATTGGAACGCTATTGATAATTTGTATGAAAGAAATTAAAAATGCTATTTGCTTGATACATACTACTGCTTTCAATCTTTCTCGGTCGTTGGCAAAATATAAAAGCCTGAACAGTAAACCTAGAAATAATAGGTAATTGTGTCCCTCAGCGATTACTGTTCCAAAGCAGTCCCCAGTCTCGAGCATTAACCGAAGATTTACTGTACGTATGAGCAGTAGCGTATTTGTCGACCAATGACGATGCTAAGTTCCAGGGTATACCATCCAGGCCACGCACTTGTCGCGGTTGAAATACATTCTAGACGAGTGTACAACGTGTCGGCGGCTCTCATTTGAACAAACCGACACGTCCCAACGAAGGGAGTTCAATTACGGTGTGGAATAATGCGCACACCGTCCCCGTTCCGCCGCCTTGTGTACCGACATGAGAAATCGTTTCATCGGTCATTGTTTATGTATCCAATTATTGCGCCATTCGTTCGCCGAGGGTGGCGCGGTATCACTTACAACAAATCAATTCGAGGCGGGCGCGCGTGCGCACACACCTTACACACCCGGTCTTCACCGTCGTCGTCTCCTGGAACATCGTGTCCTGCTGGGCGGACAATGTTTTGTCTCGCCCCGGTGGCGCACGACGACCCGCGGAGCCATTGGGCCTGGTGGAGGGGGGGACTGGCCCAAAGAGGATATCCTTTTCCGCGCCTTGTGTAACCTGGGGAGTTCGTGACCCTTTGGGGGTCTTTGTCGCGGAGCCACGCGACAACAACACGATAAGATACGGTGATGGTGGCGGACTATCGCCATTGTTTGCGAACCCTCTTTGGAAAATGCTGATTCGCTACCACTTGGGCTGGTTGTATCTGGTATTTATGTGACAATCGACATGTACAAGTAAAGAAAAGGTTTCACGTGTAAATGGTCGGCTCCTATGGTTACAGTAGGAATGAGATCTGGACACTCAGTGCAGAGGAGCCTTCGAGCACTAATCGATAATTTCCTGTACTATCCTCTTGGTCGAGGCAGAGGGTTGAAAATGCACGTTACTGGTCCAAATCAGTCCAAGAGCACTTTTGACCCCTTTATCTGGCTATACCCTTTCCACCAAAAATATCCCCACCCCCTCCCCTGAAACTCATACCCCCACCCTTTCCCGAAAAAAGTTTAGTGTTAGTTAGCGCACAGAATGTGCATGTACCAACGAGGGTTTAGTGTTTCTATAGACACATCGACGACGGTCCGCTTCACGCGTTACGACTGAAGAACGTAGGAACAACACGGGAGCTCGAAAAAAAAAAAAAAATTGATGTAGACCTCGCGTTTCATTAACGATAACATCGAATGGTAATCGAGCGTGAGTACATATCCGAGAGCGATTAAACGGTTCCGAACGACGATTCCCATATCGGGCAGGAAAGTTTTCGGGGCCGTGCTAGTAGAAGAAAGAGAGAGATAGGGGGGGGGAGATACGGCGCGCCCGGTTAATTGTACGGCAATTAAATTTCATTAGCCGGGAACATTCCACAGGGGCCAATCAACGCCACTTTCTACGCGAGGAATAATCACGAGTCCCCTACCCCCCTCCCCTCCCCTCCCACCACCCAGATAGGGACCGTGTGGGGAAGCCAGACGCGGGGCTATGCCGCCGGCGTCGATCGTAAAGCACTTCTTATCCGAGGCGACCGTTTCCAAGTGGGCTGAATGTACCTGCTTTGCTGTTTCGTCGCGCGCGTAAGAATTCTAGCCGGCAACGAACGGTAGATATCCGTTGAGCAACGTAAACGATCATTCGACGCAGGAGTTGGTCACAATTTTATTTGGATAATACATAGTTAGAAGCAGCAATATCCATGATCGTCATCCTGATTTTTAAACAATTAATTAAACGTTTCTGTCTTTGATCCCATTTATCGGATTTGTGAAACAGCGAATTCATTCGGTAAAGATCATGATTTTTTTCATTAGCTTTACCCAGTCTTTCAGACACCAAGTTCACAGTGCCTTGTAATAATTACGATGTTGTTCTCCTTTTTCGTATTTTCCAGTTATATGTTTGATTAAGTTTTATTATTCGTCCGATTTGTATTGTGTATAAACATGTTTACATTGCTTTTGTCTTGGTATTCTAACGGGATTTATCCCGTGAATTAAATGAATAAATTAAATAAATGAAATTAATGAGATTAAATAATTGTTTGCCAAGTGTCGATTCATTCAAGATGTAATATTACTTTACTATAGAAATAGTCAACCGAAAGCCCATATACTCGACGCACTGCGCGACGATCGGAACGATAAACGGATAAAAACGTCATCGAGGAATTAACCTTTTCGCTGACTACATAGACACGTGGGTCCCTGGAGACCGATCCGCTTCCCGGAAACACGCACGGTAATAACCGACTACGTGTACTCTGCCACGAACGACACGTCGCGCCCTCGACGAGGTGGCCACCGCAATTAACAAGACCGTTAATAGGAATTTAGTATCTCCGGTTGTGAGGAGATTTCGTCTCGTTTTTTTTTTCGCCACTCGTTTCAAGGTGACGTTATAGTTCCTGAACGGTTTCGACTACGTCTGTGTGTGTATGTGTGTGCACGGAGGCCGCGAGTTTCCGCTCGGTTCACGCGGGGCGTTAAAGCCTGTATTTAAATGGCGTTCGCTCCCTCGCCGAGATAAGGCTTAATGGCCTTAATGATCGTGCGTGCGCAAGGCCACGTCGTGACTTTCCATCTTTACGAGGAGGCTCGACTCGCGTCCCCTAAAGGACTCCCCCTTGTTCCTCTTCTGCGCATTCTACAACTGAGGGCCACTAGTGGAAAAGGGGCACATGTACGTCGAGACAGTCCCGAGTTTCGAGCATTAATCGAAGATTTACTGTACTCATGAGCAGTGTTGTCGGCCGCCGACAAAATACAACGGCCTGAATAGTAAGAACTAGAAATAATAGGAAATAGTGTCCCTCCACGATAACTGTTCCCAAACAGTCCGGAGTTTCGAGCATTAATCGAAGATTTACTGTACTCATGATCAGTAGCATGTGTATAAATTGTACGGCACGTTGCACGACCTCTTCTTCTCAGTGGTTGAGATGAAGTAGAAACTCTCACGAGGAACTTCGTATCCAACTCTCATAGAGTCTTTAGTGTATTAACTTACAGTTATTTCAACTGGTAAATAATCGAAGTAGGTGGTAGCTACTATCAAATCTTGGCACGAAATTTGAGTCAAAGTCAGTAGCTACCTATGTTGGTCCTTCAACACTAGTACGTATTCATCTGGTGGACTTGATGCTCCATATTCGAATCGACGGCTTCAACCATACGAGCTGTTCCTTTTCCGAAGTGATTAACCCCAGAAAAAATATATACATGTAAAAAGTTAGACACCAATCAAGTGCTTCGATAGCTACTAAAATTTGAAAAAAAAGAAAAAAAAACACAAAAAATGGTATTTGTCACTTTGGCCTGTGAACGGGTCATGTATCGAATAGCAGATCGTTCGATTTAATCGGGAGAGATCTGTTCGCGCCACAGGGTAAAACAGTCCCTTTCCCTTTAAGGAATATGTAAATCGTCGGTTCCCCCCGGTCGCTTGGACGATGACTGTTTATTACACGGGGCTCCGTGGCCCTGGGCACCGACAATAAAATAATTAACGAGGATCACACGCTGCGAGCTTTCGCGAATCGATCACGGAACACAATGGGGCTCGGTGAAGGTGACCCGTGAGGTTTTTTCTGACGTTCACGCGGCCGGTCGGGGCTCGCCACGACTAATTAGCATGATAATTAAGCGGCGCCGACATCTTTTAAGGGTCGACAGAGAGTTTCTCGCTCGCCTCATTCGCTCTCTGAGGTCAGCTTCTTCGTTACCTTCGTGGGGCCTCGAGTCTGGAAAGAGATACTTGCTATGCATCCTCTTATATTTCTTTTTTCTTTTTTCATTCGAATTGTAGTTCTCCTTAAAGGGTTCCATACCATTGCACTGTTAAATTAGGGGGAAAATTAAAATATTTGTTTGTATGTGTTATTTCCTTAGTAATTACTGAAAAATTGAACTATACAAGGTGTTCAAGAATAGGTGTAAGTCCTTGAAAGGAGTGTTTCAAATGACCCCTGGAATGACCCTTGTCAAGGGCTTACAAACTATTTTGGGACACTCTGTATATCTATTAACAGAAGATAATGGTTGCCATTTAAAAGCGTCATATTCTGAAGACAAACTTAAAGAAGTGAATCTTTTATTTGTGTACTTTTTCGTTTTTTAGTGACAAAAGAAGTTGAATATTTATATCGGAAAGTTCAAGTTTAAGTTCAAACGTCCGTATATTTTCAAAATCGACTTCGAAAGGTACTACTTCTTTAATAAAAAGTTAAAAACAACTTGTTTCAAATCAAAGCCCACAGAGATACATCTAGTACCGCAGATGGTGTTTTAACGAAACGGGTTATAATTAAATGGCAGCCATTTTCTTCTGTTGGTAGATATCTAGCTCAAGTTTTCAAAAATTACTAAGTAAATAAACATACAATAAGATGTACATGTTGAATTTTGAATAAACAATAATTCTGCATGTACAAAAAAATGTCTTAATTTTCTCTCTTAACAGCTCAAAGGTATGTAATCTCTTAATCGCGGGGGATAGAAGAGACCAACACATAATTCCGTTGTGTGGCCAGACAGAGAGAGAAAGGGGGAACCGGCGTCCAGCGATTCGGAATTAATGTACCAATTAATGGCTTCATCGTGTGTGCAGCCGAGCCACTGGAAATTATGACGTTGTTCCACGGTTTCTGGCGACGATGTGTTATAAAAGGTGGAAGCGACCCGGTCGGACGTTTACGGACAAAGGAAGGACAATTGAGAGAGAATCTGTGTGTCCCCAGGCATCGGGCTCCGCGAGGCTCGCGAAACAAAATAAATTAATCGTTTAATATACGGCTACTGGTCTCCGCCACGGTGGTGACGCCACGATTAACTTTCTACGGGTTTCGCTTATTTGCTTATAATACCGTGAAATGTATCGTGGAAGTGTCAGTTCGCCGTGGGCCCCTCAATCCCCTACGAGATAAACACCAGATTCCCTGGATTCCTGATTCGTGGTGAATTGTGGAATAGACATACCATATTATATGGCTCAGTTCGATCGAACTTTCTAAATTTTGATCTCTCTAGATTTAATAGACTAACTTCTGAAAAGTACCCGATGGCCCTGACTTTAACGTGTGTTATCAAGATCGACCTCCCGAATAACCTTCAAAAGGTTGAAACCACCGATCATTAGTTATTAAAAAGTTATTAACAAAGAAATATAGAAAAACGTGGCGTCTTTAAAAAATGATGTTTAAAGTATTATACTGTTCAAAGTATTATACTGATCTGGTTAGTTAGAGCTAGTTAAAAAACAAACTGGTGGAATAAATACTCGATTATTTCGCTTGAAACCGTTTATCTAGACAATGGATTCAGTCGTCTCTGAATTCAGCTGACTTGTCATCCTGTAAAATTTCGCTCTAGCTGTAAAGTCCGAATCTCGAAACGGGACCATAACGGGTGACCGAGATGGTCTCTGGTTACAGAAACTCTTAACGAAACGAAAGAGATGCTCACGGCATTCGGAGCCCCGGTAATTTGTACGTCCGACATCGTTCTTTTACGGGGAGAGAAAGAAAAAGAAATTAATTCGAGGCTTTAAAACCCCGAGGACCATCCCTTTCCCACGCCTCTTGTCCGGGCCATGACCTCGGCACGCGAGGCCTCGAAATCGGGATCGGTTTCTCGCACGCTGACACACTATCAACGGAACTATCGAAGATAAGGCCCAATTTTCCGTCTAAGCAAATTCAAACATACACTAATGACCCAATTATAAAAATATCATTCTATTACCATAGAAATGATATCTAACGGCTGATCTCGAATTTCGTACTGCAATCTCCAATCCTCTAATCTAGGGATCTATCGGGTGAAACGGTTGACCTCCAGTTTCGTACTTCAATCTCGAATCTAATCCTCTAATCTAGGTGGCCATCGTATCCGAGTTTCTACAAAGATCCACAGAAATCAATCTAAGGCTACCAATTTCAATTTGAAATCATATTAGTACGGCCTCGTCAACCGATCGTTCCATAGTTTGTAAATCTTTCAAAGAGTCGAATCTCTTAACTGTCCAGATACATGCCCCACGCTAAGTACTACAAATCATATATCTTGTTAGGCCAAATCACTGTCGTATCATAAATTCTTCAGGACTTTCATAGATTCATCCAAAAGCTGCCTCTTTCAATTTTCAAACTACGAGACACTTAATCCCCATTCCGTTTACATTCTATTACATCCAAGTCTCCCCGTAGCTTGAACACAGGCATCTATCCACCACGTGGAATTCCTTCGTCAGACTCTATCTACTCCTCCCATCTGACGTATAAATTAGCACTATCGACGCGAAGACAATCGTGCACAGAGGGGAGCTACGAAGCGAAGAAAATGACGAAGAACCCGCGGTGGGTGAAACCGCCGCGCGGACAAGAAGTGAATGTCTCTCCTTTCACTTCTTTATATTCCGACCCGATCTTTCGGTTGAAGTGTCCAGTTATGAAACAAAACGCCAGTGTAGCAGGCCACGGGTACATCGGGTATACACGCTCGGCGTAATAAGGGGGACGAAGAGACTTTACAATCGCCTCAGTGACCTACCTTAACTTCGCTTCAACTTATTATTAACAATGGAAGATTTATTCCGTACAATATTATTTTCTATCGATATACCGTTCATTATAAATCTCACCAAAAATTAGAATAAAAATTCCCTAAAAATTTCGACTTACATGAAGATGTTGAGAATACCATTGACTAAATGATAATATCGTCGAAGAGGGCCCTTAAAATCGATCAAAATTCGTCCGTTTATCCACTTCTATTCGAATAAAATTTACAAACTTCAACATTCTTCATTACTTCAACTAAATAAGCGCGTGAACTGCTAAATTTTAATTTCGGTCCACTGTGCACCCCAATGAATCCTCCACCCACAGATCCAGCGCACAAACAGGTGCCCCGTCTCGAACCGCTACGTACAAAATTCACAGCACACCGCCGGGGCGGCTAGTTACCATTTCTAATACGACAAACCGGGAGAAAAACAGATCACAAACGTGCACATCAAACTGGCCCTCCTTGTATATGTATACACATCGCCCGTTTGTACGGAACACTGGCCGAGGCAACGACCCTTGGGTGCTGTTCCTAGCCGAGATCCTGGATCCATTAACGAAGTCATTTCACTCGGGGGGGATACGCCGGCCGGCTATTAATGTTCATGGTTCCGACTATCGAGGCTTCGGCGTTTCGTAGGAATGCCACTTTCCTCTTACCCCCTCTGGCAGAGCCCTTCGTCTTCCCCCCGCTCCTCAATCTATCGGCGTAATAACTCCATTACAGCCTGGGTCGAAGCGCGCTAGTGGTTTTAATGTCTCATTTCCATCTTCGCACTGTCCACTTGTACCGCTGTGGCACCCCCCTCTCCTTCCCACCCGTCACATGGCCCAGTGGGAAGGGGGCATTAGGGTCCACGAAAGTGTCGCCGCTTATCGGCACTTCGTGTAATCGTCTCAAGACAGAGTGGAGGGGGGGAGGACCCCCGGTATTACGGTGTCCAATCGGACTCCCTCTCTCTCACTCATGGGGAAAGGGGAGGGGGCAGATGGAGTCGTTCATGTGCGATTATCCGGGACACCGAGAAAGTGTCATACCCCAGACAGAGAGTGCATGACCAAACGAGGACATCGGTAGCAATCGAGGATCAAATGAACCGTTCGTGAGTTGTTTCCGAGAGTAAAGTGGGCATAATCTCGTGTCGTTCGCCGGTAATCGGGACATTTCGCTCGACGACGATCACTTCGAGTCGTTCGGATGTCCAATTTATAATAAAGATTCTTTGCGCGCTTATCCCTCTGACGAACCAGGAAACGGCATTCCGCTTTGGCAGAAGATGGGAAAACGCCAGGCGCCCAGGATGGTTGCACACCGTCGAATCAGTCAAGCGAAGAGTTCTCTCGCTCGTCTTTTAGATTCATGAGGAATGGTGTAGTAAGTACACCCCTCTCTCTCTCTCTCTGTCGTTTCTGGCGCTTGCTGGCTGGACTCGAGAAGGATATACCTCCATGCAGATTCCACTTGCATTCGTATTAATAACCAGCGAGTACCTGGCCTGGTCGGGCCGCAAAGCGAAGGTCGCCAGGGGTTAAGGCGTGTTCAACAAGCTGTTCATGGCTACCACCTAAAGGGGGCCCACACGGGGCTCTTTCCGAGCGAGACCCGGAAGCGCTACGTACCGGCTGCCTTGTAACTCAAGACGATCGTCCGTGGCCTGAGTAGCCGAGTATATATAGGGTGTAACAAAAATGTTGGAGGGCCCGGAAATGGGAGACTCGTGAGGTGATTTGAAACAAATTTTTCCTTAGCAAAAATCTTATCCGAGGCTTTGTTAACGAGATATTAACGAAAAACCCCGACCTGGGTACCTCTCCTTGTCGAGAGTCTTCGAACACTTATCGATGATTTACTCTGTTTTTTTACGATAACATAAAAGTTGCGGAATTGGTATATATAGAAATTACTTCTGAAAAATCGAATTGGAATCGAACATCCCTAACTCGAAACGGGAGCAAATGGTGACTCGCGGTGGAGCGAAGAAAGTATCCGGAAAAAATGGCCCCCCGTCTGTGGTGCTCGAAAAGCTGAAAAACTACCATTTAGGGGAATCGTCATTTCTAGGGGATGTGGGCGAATCAGCTAGTCGTCCGTGGCCACGTCGTAAAGTGGATAGCCACGGGACTATTGTTTCTGTTTATTATAAGTCGGGAAAGTGAACAATCGGGAGGAACCGCAACGCGACCGTAAATCATGACGTATCGTCTCTACAGGCACGCCTCTGCGTTAAGGAGAGTTGTATGGGGACCTATAAGAGGGATGCACATGCAGACGTCGGTGATATATCGTACAAGTAACCGCCATTGTCCTCGAAGTTCACAGGCGACCGAGCAATACAGAGTCTTTTTCCTCTCGTATTAATTAACAACGTCTCGACGAAACCGACGGGCCCGTTCCGCTGAGTCTGTGGACCACGGAATCCGACTCAATTTTGTAATTTGCCTAGCTTAAATTCATCGTCCCTCTGTGATAAACTTTTTCTAATTTTGAAATAAAATTCGCATTCTTTTACGTAATTTGGTCATACGGAAATTACAGCCTTCCATGAACAAACGTGTGAATCACTGTATCCGTGTGCTTTATGCTGTTTGCACAGTGTTCGAGAAAAAGGGCCCAAAACGTCAGGGACTCATAGTACAGCAAATTCTTGATAACTGCGCGGAGAGATTTCTACGTTAACTGCTTCTACTTCATTCCCACTACTGAGGGGGCTCCACACTGGAAACTCGGCCCGAAATGCAGTTCACAAAGCAACACATATTTATAAAGTGCAGAAATCGTGTCCTTCTACGATAACTGTTCCAAAGTTAAACAACACTGTCCCAAAGTATTGGACCCCTTTACTCTTTTTTTTTAATCACCCAGTATATACCCACGACCCGACCACTTACCATTCGGAGCCTGTCTGCAGAGCCTGGCGAACATCCTCTAGTTTATCGATGAACGTCTGCCTGCGAACATCGAGCCGATAGTAAGACTACCATTACATTTTTTCCCGCGGCACGAGTTAATTGAAACTCAACAATACAAACAAGAAGATAGAGAGAATGAGAGAGAAAGAAAGCAGGGGTTTAAAGGGTAGAAACTCGTTAATAGAAACTCTACGGGTATAAACGCGCCGTTTACGATACGGATAAAACGTCTCCGAACTCACGGTTTATCGGGGATAAATTACTAATTCCTAATGCACCTGATGTTCATAACACGGCGATGGCCTGGTTATAACCACCCCTCACCCCTACTCTGGTAATTACGCGGCGGAATATCAAAATTCACGACGAATGATCGGAGAGCTCGGTTGGGCCCGTCGAGGCCCCGCAACTCGGGAGGCGTGTGCTAACGCGAGGTCCACGCAGTTGGGATATTTCCTTAACGCTAATGGCTACCAGTCATCCGCTAATAATTACGAGCTTTTTCCTCGACTAATAGGCAACGACAGGCGATCTTCCTCAAAGTGGCAGCGCGTGGTTTGCTCACCGACAGCCAATCCCCGCCGGTAATTTCGTATATCCAGGATTGGGGGCCCCCCCACGGGGACCTGTCAACGTTGATCACCGATTCGAAAGTGCCCATCATTATCTGAAATCGAAACTTCTGATGTGCCTCTCGTTTCACGGAGAATTGGCACAATTTTGTTCGAATAATACACGGTGAAGAACAGTATCTAAGAGCGTCATCCTGACCTTTAAGCAATTAATGAGATTCGATAATTGTTTGCCAAGCATCTACTCAGTCAAGAAGAACTTGTATTTTAGAAGTAAAAAATATTGGAATTTCCACGTTTAATCGATTAAAAATATAAAAGTACTTTTTTATCCTATATTCGTTATTCAAAACTCTGATGTCACGGTGTATTCTACGAGACGCCACAGTGGTCCGGAATAAAAATTCAAGCAGCCCAATGATTGTTTAGCTCAAGCAATCGAAGAAGTTTGAAACTTGTAAATTTTATTCAAACAGAGGTAGATATATGAACAAATTTTTATCAATTTTAGGGACCCTCTTCAATGAGGTCATCATTCCACTAACAATATTCTCAACATATTCATGAAAGTCTGAATTTTTAGGGACCTTTTTTATATTTTTATCTGAGATCGAAGAGGGTCCTAAAGTGAATAATAATGCAGAATACGAATCTTCCACGGTTAAGAATAAGTTGATGTCAGTTTCATTTTAAGATAAAAGAAACTGGTTTTCGATCATTGGAGCTGCTAAATTTTGATTCTGAACCACTAGTGGACATTGGATGCCTAACGGATCCCGTTGACCAGATGAGAAAAAGGAAATTTCTTCCCCTCGAATCGTGGATGGATACGAGAGATGAGATCGATAGAGACAAAAAACATCCATCTACAGTTTCTTTTTTTTTTATCCTCAACGAATCGAAGACTATCCATCCGTTACCAAGGGTTTCTTTAGGATAGCGTCTCGGGGACTTATTAAGTTCGATATACCCGGTTATATGGTTAATTAGATGCTATAAACTTTGAACTCCACATTTGCATCGGCCATCGTATCGCGGCAGTAATCTGTTATTTATGCCGCGACAAATAGGATAAACCGAGATAGAAAGAGAGAGAGAGAGAGAGTGAATGAGCCCCCTCGGGGCCCGTAGGCCCCGCTCCCGTATTCGCTGCCGCTGTTCCACATAATTAGCGGTACTAATTAATGGCTGTATCCGAGGGTAATTATGCTGAACAAAACACGGCCGCTGGGCCCAATGGGCCCCAGCTACGCGCGCGCGTGGGCTGAAACACCGGATACACGAGGTCCCCGGTGTTTTGAATAACGACGGCGTGAAATTCCCCTCCCCCCCCCCATGTCCCACAAAGTTCAACGTCTCTGCTCATTATTGGTTTTGGTACTGCACAATAGACTCGCGATAATTACTCGCATTTTGGGCCTTCAAAGGCGGGCCGATTCTAGGAAACAGGTAATTATCGAAAGCCAATATACAGACTCCTCTCGATTATTGTCCAGGCCTTATTGCCACCACTGGGGAGCCCATGGAACGTTTTGATTCTTTTAATCGACGTTCTTGCAAATTAAATAGGGCGTTACAATCGTCCTTAGGGATAGAGACAAAAGTAACAAATGAGTCTTATTTCCGAAAACTGGTATAATATACTCGTTTCATTGTGATGTCCAATATAATAATGGTTTGTCGTCGTGTACGAATTTGTTTTGAAGAATCTTTCAAAATTTAAATGTTTCAGGCACAAAACGACAAATTCATACGTTTTTATATTGTTACAAATTGTTCTGCCTGGTCTCTCCTACTTGATTTCTGTGTTGCAATAGGGAATGTGATGTAACTCTTACAACGACCGATCCCCTATCCAGGCCGCGGTGTGCAGAAAGAGACCATTACCCAGGAGTATCGGCGGAACGATGTAAATCATTTTTGCGCACTTACCCTGCAACAACATGGGAACAAATGGTACACAAAGAGAGAGAGAGAGAGATAGAGATAGAGCAGCCGCGGGGCCTGCTGTTGCTGGACCGTGTTTGTGTTCCCTTACGTCCGCGCGTGCATATCCAGGCGCGGCGGTTGCGCAATTATGTAAAGTCCCGACCAAACTTTCTCATCTCTATCTCCCCCTTGTGTGTCGTATGGTAATAACCATTGTAAATGGTAATAACCATTGTAAATGGTAATGTCCACCAATGTCCACGGACACGAAAATTACTTGACTTTTATCCACCTCCTATATACAGGGTGATTTATAAATACATGTCAATACATCAGTGGGCAAATCTACACACCGGGACAAGTAAAAAATGTCATATGAACATATGTCCGATGCACCTTAGTTTTCCAGTTATGAATGATTAAAGGAAACGTTCGAAGTATCTTTCTCGTATCTCTGACGAGACCCCGATGAGGATTTATCAAAGGTGTCCTCCACGGGGCCCGCGGGGGGATTAGAAAAATCGTCAAGCCTACACAGAAAGTGCTTTCCATTTGTGTGTGTGAGTGTGTGTGTGTGTAAACTATTCAGCCGAACAAGGAGACATGATGGGCATATTTATCGTACCGACAAGAGGTTACGAGTGACGAATAAAGGAATGCACGGTCTTGTAGCTTATCCTTTAACAAAAAAAAAAAGAACGTCCAAACGCCTCTCGTGTTCTGGGAGAAATCGAATCTTCCTCTATCTGTTCACTCTGATAAGAAGGGAAAACCCCTGTAATGGATAAATATCTTTCGGTTCGTTGAGAGATAGCAAGCAACTGTAGATCCATGTATCTTTTTTCGTTAACGTAAATAATAAAAAAGAATCCCTGGAAAAAATAAAAGAATCGTATGTCACAGTAAAATACCTTCTTAAACGTGACGCACCTTCAATTGTTTATATCGTTAAAATTATCAATTGTCATATATCATTAGGAACCTGTGTACCATCATCTTACAATTCCGTTAAAATCGAAGTCGAACAGTTCGGGTCCCCTTCCCTTGCAACTCTCGAGATTCGTCTCGCATCCGTTTTAACAATCGAACTTTCTATATTAATTCGCGATCCCGGCCAATTACACAGGCGGGCCTTTCACCACGCGCGGGGCGCCACGTAATAACGTATCGTAACGTATTACAAGCACGACGGTCAAGGTGCAATAAATTATTCAGCGGCGCTCGAGTCCAATAAGCACGCGTTCGCCGTTCCGCCATTCATTGATTCGCCTGGCATCGAGAGAGCCACCGGCAACGAGCGTCCCTATAGAACCCCGATCGACGGTGTTGCCTGTATATTTCTCCCAACTACAATGGACTCTTATTCGTTCGAACACGATGTGCCTGAAAGTAACCGATCCACGGCCGTGCTCGATCCCTTCGTTTATAATCGCCTGATCGGATTCCGACGCCTCTATCCGCGTTCTGTGTCCCTTTGATCCCTTTGTGGTTCCCGTAAAACCGCACTCACACAGGTGGATCATTCCTCGGATTTTGCTCGAACTGCAATATGTTGTACTTCGTGTGAAAATAGGGGCCGACAATAATTTGGAAATTGTTTAAAGTATACAGACCCTCAAAGAAGGCAATTTTCACCGATTTTAACGAGGACTATCATCACAAAATAATTTTTTACTCCGCAACTGTTAACGATACGAACTTGATTCCTATTTCATTTTTATCGTAAAGGATCATTCTTTGTAACTAAATTTTTGTTTCGTACGTGAAGTTATTTTTGCAATGCGAAAATATTAAAAATATTTTTGGTTCGCAAATTTGACGCCTAGGTCATGAATTGAAAAATTTGACAAAAATATGTGCGTATTCTCCGATCTATTCTATTTAAGATCCATGTTTTTAATCCGCGGGCACGCTAAAATTGTAGTCGTAGCAGGTCGAGAAAGGTTGTAGCATCCGAAAGGACTAAAACAGTTTCGACTATCTATTCCAGCACAATTCTCCATAAGTGATTCTGTACTGTCACGTGAATCGACAATTCAGCCACCTGGGCGAAAAAGCTGAAGCTTGATGGCAATTAAACGGCAGCTAATTAAACTTGAGAGTAAAAATCTCACGACTTGAGAAAGTACAACTTTCAACGCGCAGACATTCGCGTGTCAAACTTTCACCATCCGTAAAGTCAAAGCGAAATACGAAGTCGTAAATTATCCGTCTCCATCGTACGCAAACACACCTCAAAATCGTTCTTTTCCTCGAATCTTCTCATTCTCACCTTTACCACTTCCACCATTTGAACCAACTCTACCCTCCACCCACTTATTTACTCCGTCCAATCTCCATGTCAAAAGATAAACAATAAAAAATTGTAGAAGAAAATTCTGTCTCAAAGCATGTAGATTTTGTCAGTATGCCATATATTTCACGATAATACGCTATAAATATTACACAGAGAACGAAAAAGAAACTAAAAAATATTTACTCAAATTAACAGAAATCAAATTTTCTCACCTACCAATGACAATAAATAATACAAAGTAACAATTCGTATACCAAACAGTTACTTACGAAAGGCAGTACATTATATTCCCTGTAACGAATCTGTCTAAAATTTAGTAACAAAATTATACGAAATGTGACAACTAGCTCCGGTCTCCCCTATCACTATTACCGAACTGAAGAGCTACGGTGGACTATCTCTTCAGTCAGTCCCACCGTCGGTTACGATGTATCCCCCCTGACTCTCCATCGTAAACAAATCCGCGGATCGACGGGGTACATGCACACATACACACACACGATGTCCCGATGGCAGCGATCGGGGAACAGGGCAAAAAAGGAGGGCTCTGAACGCCTGGGACACCAGGGTCGAGGGATGGAGGGGGGGACGTAATGCGACGCCTTGATGGACGGCCGAGGATCGCGAAACCGGAAGTACCTGGCGTACAGGGAGAAAGAAAAAGAAAAGGAACAGAAAAAAAAACCTGGCATTTAGAGACGAGTTCAGAGCACCCCGCCAAGTCCTTGTCCAGCATGGACGGTAGGGTCTGGGAAGCAGGTTAGGGCAACAGACCGGCGGCAGCCGGTCGGCTGTTTGACATAACCAGTTCGGAGCTGCGGGCAAGGACGCCGGCGCGGCTGGCTGTGGCCTCCTTCCTCTTTCTCGTTTCCCGCCGGCGCTCTCCTTTTCGCCCGTGTCGCTCTCATCCAGGACACAATCGCGGTGGCCCCCGTTCCTGACCACCGCAATTGCATCACGGATCGATCAATCGTCGCCGCTCAGAAAATCGTCACGAGTCCCTCCCCCTTCTGGCCCAGGTCGCCCCTCCCCTACCCCGAGTCGCCCCTCCCCCTCGCCCAGGGCCCAGGTCGCCCCTCCCACCCCAAGGCCCCCAAGACATCTCCCACTGATCGTTCAGAATTCGAAAATCTTAACCGAAACTCCTGAGAATTCAATATAGGAGGTATGATCTAAAAGTTCGTGCAATTGTTAAATGTCTTGTGATAGAGTGAAAGGCCCATTTACTGCCACCTACTGAATTACTGTCGTTCTAGATTGGTTTACTTAAAATAATATATAAATGATGTGAAGTTATACGTAAAGAAAATTCTGTATGCAATTAAAAGTGTACTTCATAAAATAGAAAAAGCAGAACTTAATTTCCTTTTCCCATTAATTTTTGTAAAATGATAAAAAAATCTTAGTTGATTCGAACAGTAAGAATGGCGATTTCCTTGGTAACGAAAGGAAAAGTAAGGACATTTATTACTTTTATACTCTACTTACACAACAGTACAGGTTCACAAAGTTACAACTTTTTCAACAATAAAAACTTATGTTTTCGGTGAATTAATGCAAAAATTATACAATAATGTTAGTGTTATTTCTTAAAGTGTCAGTAATTAGGTCTTTTACCCTAGAAATAATTGAAAAGAAGAATTTCTCTTCTTGTAAGGTTGATACACTCGTCTTTGACATCAGAATTAGGCAAAATATAATCTAATTACAAATACAATGTAATTGTAATTTAAATTTTCGCGCCCAATGTATTATACTCCAATGGGGAATATTTTAAAGGCGATAATTACAATTTCGCCTGTACGACTATTACTTTATTGTTCACACGATCAATTACAGTCGACATCACGAAGTTGTTCGATCAAAAGCAGACAGAACCGGTAACTTCTGGTCGAACGAACTGGAAGTTGTTTCGACTCGATTCAAATCCCGTTTCCAACTGACTTTGGACGATTTCAGGTCGATCGACTAATGTAAACGCCGCTTTGAAAATCAGTTTATTAACATACAACAACAGTCAAATTATATTGTGTCGAAAAAATATCGAAACATTACTGTATTTTCAATTGCATTCTTCGTCAAAATTCAAACGACTCATATGTACCTCCGAAGTGTTCATAATAATTTGATCACCCACTGTAGCAGATGCTCGATTCTTCCAGAATATCATCCCCAGCAACAAAGAACCAAGTCTGATTTTTGCGGCACGTCGTCGATAGGTGAATCCAGCCCTACCAATTATTCCGAACGAAATTACAATAAAGCAAAACGGAGAGACGGCTGGGAAACCTTTTACAGGCAGAGAGGCCCCGGTTTTTGCCCGGCTGTCAGATCTACCTGACCGATCGCCCTGCCGTTCGCCGCAGCTCGTCGCGAGCGGAAAGGAAAACGCATCGGCGTTTTTCCGTGCTCGCGCCGTAGACGCGTGGAAGGATGATCCAGCGATGGGATGCTCGCCTATACCCGGAGAACCTATGCCCGTTGGACTCTCGATCGTTAAACCGTGATGTGGCTCCGGTAGGTTCCACGAAAAACTGGATCCTTGCGGCGCGACAGGGTCCCTCCTGTCGCCGGTTGGATCGTTGTTCGTTTGTTCGGCGAGTCGAACGCTCGATGTGAAAACCAACCACGTCTACGAGTGAGCCTAGGTATAACGTTATACAGGGTGGACCATGAAACGTGATCAGCTTGGATTATTCGACTGTTGGCTGATTGATCGAACATTTTTTTGGCTAGTATAACATGATTCAAGGAGAGCTGTAAGATGATTGTACCAAATTTTTTGTCAACCCTCTTTTTCCAGTGTCTTGAAGGTCACTTTCAGTTGTTTTTATAGATAAACAGATCTTTTTACGCCTACCTTTTAAGGGATACTGAGACGAATTCGGTAAGCATCATGATAAATAATTTTTTTTCTTCTAAACCAAAAAAACATTAAGAAAATATCATTTACCTTAATTAAAACGATGTTTTAAATGGTTAATCCCTTGATGATACTACTCAGTTCTATTTATAACGTCTGTACTGATAGTTCAGCATCCAAAAAAAATTTTCGATCGAACAACTAGCAGTAGAATAATCTAAGCCGATCACGGTTTCATGGACCACCCGGTATAGTGAAGTCACTGTAACTGCACGCGAAAAGCCGTTCTACGTTAACTTTCCACGCGTCATTCCCAACACTGGGAAGATCCCCCCTAGAACCGTTCAAGTGTCTAATTTATTACGCCGGCGCGCAGTTATAGTGGGCTGCAGCACGAGATGAGACCGAGCGATAGAACACTTAACGTATGGCGGAGCAGTTGTCCACGTCGACCTTTTGTCGGCAGCTTTTGTGGCGAGGTTTTCTTTTTATTCGTATTTAAACAGCTTCTACGATCTGGTTCGATCGTGTGTGTGTGTGTGCACAGCATCGATTCAGTTGATGTGGATCGTTAAATCCTTCGAATAAAACCAGGGAGGGGAGGGATTCATTTAAAAATTCGAAAATTGTTACGTTTAACGGTCACTCGTAAATTATATGGATCGAAAGGAAAGAAACAGAATTCGATTCCAGAATTTTTATAATGTCCACCGTGGTGAGAGCGCACAGATTGCCTCTCGATCGATCTGCATGCGAAATACCGCGTTGTCTATCGATCACCGGAATGTAACGACAACGGTATGCATTGGTTCGAGGTCCCGAACGGGATCGGGTGTATCGTTACCGATCGTTTCACTGACCCGTGTGTGTGTGAGGCCTCGCGAACGCGTCACGTCGGATCACAATTTTCACGCAGGGACAAATCCTTTTTAATTACGAAGCGGCATCGGGGGTGGTCCCCGAATGGCGTCCCGGTACAAGAATGTAGTTAAGAGTTTTTATCGGGGGGCCCCGAAGGTACAAAGAACGAGGCAGTCGCGTTATTGCCACGCTTGAAAGAAGCAGAATATCCGTACGGTGTATCCCATTGCCAGCTATAAATGGATATACAGGGTGTTAATAAAAATGTGGCACATTTTCGCAGGGTAGGTTCTACAGGGTGTCCCACCTAACGTGAGCAGCTTCAATATATATGCTTGTTTTTTTAAGATAAAAAAATGTGAGGGGAAAGTATTATTTGGTTAGAAAGAGCAAATACTGTGATAAGCAAATATTTTCTTCAAGGTCATATTTCTCGAAATTTCAAGGTCATCGATGTTTTTTTTTAACGTGACCTTCACTTTTCATTAAAAAACATTTTGTTAAATTCGTAATATTGCTATTTGTGGGCGACAAACTGATTAATTTTCGTTCGAAACATTTCTTTCGACAATCGTGGGGACTGATTTTTTGACCACCCTATACACGGTATTCCATTTGAGAAAGGAAAAAAGGGATCACTTCAACCGACAACTCTTGAAAACGTCCCTTTTCTACGATTCGAATCGGATAGAAGAACATTAGCGGAAGAGATTCGGAGCAATCGGCCTGGTATTGTTCGTAAACGAAAATAAATCGCGGTTGCGTGATCGAGAGGGGGATTTCGATTGTTCTCTCGACGTTAGACGAGGACAGAGAACGTAATGAGGCGAGCAAGGATTTATTACGAGACATTAAAACTGTTCCCGTAACGGTACCGTGTACGAATGAAAGGCCGAGGGTAGTCGAGAACCGTGCCGCGGTCGTTCTTGACGAGCGAGATTGAAATCTAAATACCGAAAAAGAAAAGACCACGTGATGATCGAACGAGACAGAAAACGAAGACGCTGGCTGAAGAGAGCCCCACCTCTTCGCATTCCGTCCACATGGAACGATTTCGTTGACCTTCGGTGCAATGCGTGTATTATGTATTGCTCGGAAGATGACAAACGGAAGGACAGAGGATCCAGTTAAACATATCCCCATTGGTCCACATTCTTGAATACAATCGTAGAGATAGGGCCCGCGTATCTTCATTATTGTCCAAAACGGTATCCAGACAATCGGATCAAATAACAACGCGTGACAAAGAAAGCGTACGGGACCACTTTTACAATCGGACAGAAGATTATTCTACATGCAAAAACAAATAAATAATATGGAATCAAATTTTTTCCTATGATGTTTTGTTTCCTAGATAATCGAATTGAAATGGGGCTTGGTTAACGCGTCTGTTCATCGCATTCCGTTTCTACTTACAGTAAATCATGGATAAGTGTTCGAAGAATTCTCGACACTGACATGGAGCGGTCCTTAGGAGTAACGCAGATTTTTTAATGAGGTTTAGCACAGTGGTCACATATATCCATCAGTTTATGAAATATTTAATATTCAGTGTCGTGGAGCCTTCGAACAATCATCGATGACTTACTGTATTCATTGAACGAATCAAAGTCAACAGGTACCTAAGTTGGTCATCCGACACCTGGGTGCCGCTACATCAATAGGTGTCGCCGCTTAACGCTTTAATTTACGACCACGCTATATAGATTCCAACGATTATACTCCTTTTGCCTCCGAGACATCTTCTCAACAACGTTTAATAGCTTATAGCCACGGGCAGAGGAGGCACAACGTGTGTGCGTGACGATGAGAAAACACGGCGGCGTGTAAAGGACACGCCATGGTCCCGTGTTAACTAAATCGTTTAAATTAAGTAATATTCACGATACTGACGTGCTGGAGAGGCCAGACTTTCAATTAAATCCGGGGTTTGCCCCCGTAGAGGAGAGGGAAAAATTGGAATCCCTCGGCCCCCCGATACTTCCGCCCGATCGGTAATGATAATTAATAGGTTCGCGTTATAATTTATCGGAGCAGAACGTCATCTTCGTTCATTACGGGCCAGAATGCACCAGCCCGGATCGGGTCCCGCACGACTCGATGGTAAAATTTATCGCGTCGTTAAGGCAACGCATGCGATACAGCCCGGGATGTAGATAACATAATCATTTCGTGCGTAGACTCGCGATGCCGGCAAGAGAGCCGTATTTAGAAGATCAGAGGAGAGGGGGGAGAGAGAAGATCGACGGGAAATCGCTTCGCGATTGGAATCTCGAAGTCGCATACGGGCTGGAATACCTCGGGGGTTATCACGTGATTCTAAGTAAACACACCATGACCTGAAACCGTAGCTTGAAATTATGAAAAGGCTGATACAGAGGGGAATTTCTAGAAATCTAGAGGACCACGCATCAGATGCCTTAAGAGTCCTTGATCTAACGGGACCTACCCACGGATCCAAGAAGAACTGGGAATTAACGTCGACAATGATTAATTGTTAGATTAACTCATAAGAGTTATAGGTCGCTGAAGATTGAGATTTAAGAGTTCCATAGCAATCACTGAACAAGGTTCTTAGAATTTCAAGATGACGCCTGGCATCTGGCACCCAAGATCGGTTCCTTGGACCCCATCCAAGGGAACCATTCAGCCTAGAAATGAAAGCTTAACACAAAAATTGTTGGGTTAACCCTTAAGAGTTTGAAATCCCTGATGCTTAACTTCTAAAAGTTTCAGGACAATAAATGAACAAGGTTCTTCGAATTCCAAGATGACACCAAGCACCCAAGATCGGTTCCTTGGACCCCATCCAAAAGGAACCGTTCTGCCTAGAAATGAAAACTTGACACAAACATTGTTGGGTTAACCCTTAAAAGTTTGAAATCCCTGATGCTTAACTTCTAAAAGTTTCAGGACAATAAATGAATAAGGTTCTTCGAATTCCAAGATGACACCAAGCACCCAAGATCGGTTCCTTGGACCACATCCAAAAGGAACCGTTCTGCCTAGAAATGAAAGCTTGACACAAAAATTGTTGAGTTAACCCTTAAGAGTTTGAAATCCCTGATGCTTAACTTCTAAAAGTTTCAGGACAATAAATGAACAAGGTTCTTCGAATTCCAAGATGACACCAAGCACCCAAGATCGGGGATTCCTTGGACCCCATCCAAGAGAATCGTTCTGCCTAGAAACGAAACCCTGATACCAGTTGTTGGACTAATTCCTAAGCATGTGAAGTCTCTAATGCTTAGCTTCTAAGAGTCCCAGAGCATTAATTGAATAAGGTTCTTCGAATTCCAAGATGACACCAGGCACCCAAGATCGGTTCCTTAAGCCCCGTCCAAGTTCTGCAAAAGAACGATACCTCGGTGCACACGGGGATCAGGGCGGCTGTGCACGTTCCACGACAAAAGACGAGTCGGGCGCAACAACGACCGACCACCCTCCGTGTTCGGCCAGCACGGTAAACGGATACGGGGCATGTCCTGGACACCGGATATCGCGGTTCGTTAACCGCGCTAAACTTTCCACGGCAACCGGAAATCATTCTTGGCTCCCCTCTGGTGTACGAGTTGCTTCTATAAATTTTCTACTCACCGGTACCGTTAATGATCAGTGTCGGGGAACCATATTATCTAACAAGGAAAGGCACAGAAGTGTCCCCCTCTGATTTTGATGAAACTTCGTATGTCTGTTAAGCAGTCAAAAATAAGGGATACGTATATTTTTTTTTATCGGCTGAGACGCGACTTTAAGGGGTGAAACCATATCTCGAAGTTTCGATTCGAATTTTTTTCGTTATAAATAAATTATATTTTGGACAATTTTTTAGCGCCATATTATTATACATAAAAAACCGTAAACCTCGTCCATTAGAAGTTTTCCTGTATCTCCTCTGGTTTTCGAGATAGTCATTTCGGGTCGAAACTTCGAGGGGTGGTTTCGTCCCTTAAAGTCGCGTCTCAGCCGATAAAAAAAAATACGTATCCCTTATTTTTGACTGCTTAACAGACGTACGAAGTTTCATCAAAATCAGAAGGGGACACTTCTGTGCCCTTATTTTTGACTGATTAACAGACATACGAAGTTTCATCAAAATCAGAGGGGGACACTTCCGTGCCTTCCCTTGTAAGAAGACCATCCCCTCGATCCTTCCAAACTCAAATTCTCTTTACCCACAAGATCCACCCGGGGACACGATAGGTATAATACTCTTTATTTATGCGTCTGTAGCGACGTACAGGGGGAAGGCAAAAACTTGTTTCGAGGTTCACTGGTCCATTCCATCGAGGCCCCGTTACACAGCGGAAACCGTAGCCGTGCGAACTAGTCGCCGCCGTGAGTCTAAGATCTCTGAGATCCCCCTGACGGAGTACTAGTCCACGGTATGTCCCCAATGATCCTGCAATCCTCCGCTCATCCGTGAAAGTTTATCGCGTGTACGACTCATTAACCATGAGAACATTTGCCCGTGAAACGTTTTTAAAATGTAACCAAATACACGGACAGTGGGAACCCGAACGTTTTATCGCGGCTTAAAGGAAATAATCGACGTACGTAGACCGGCGACAACCTGATTTCCAACGATGCGACGCAACACGTTCACAGTCCCGTGCGCAGTATCAAAAGATACGCAATGCAGCTCCGTAAGAAATTCTCCCCGATGCGATCCGATCGTATTAAAGAAGGAGTCGGGGCCTCGAGCCCTTAAGCACCGTCTTATTTAATTAAGACAGAGATTTTTCGGCGTCGAGAAGACCCGTCCCGGCGTTATTTACACGCGAAGACCAGCGGATGGTCCAGAAAGTGGAGAGGGAGAGGTGTTTCGGGGACGTTACGAAGGAATGGGGTGTCCACGGGCAGCGTTAATTAAGCCCGATAGTCCTTCCCTTCCTTCCTCGATCGCTATCTTCGCTTCGATATTAGATGTCCTAATTAAGACGTTGAGTGCGATATGCAAGAGAGAGGAAGAATCAGGAGAGACACTGTCCATGGACAAGCCACTGTTGACCGCCGAGCCGATTAATGGATATCTGGCGAGTGAAAAAAGGCAAAAGAATGAGTCTCGTCCAGGAGTGTGTGTTCCGGTGAAATCTGGACGGTCGGTAGGCGTCGTAAATCTCACGGTTGACGCCTTTCGGGAGGGAAACGACGCTCGCCAATTTACGAGAGAGCCCGGAGAGGGGACGTGGGAAGAGCGAAGGTGTTCTCCAAGAGGAGACCCAATCCTACTCGGGTCCCCTGACGGAACACAGTGTACATATACGCGGGCGAGTAGAATTCCATCCATTTGACCTTCCGTCCATTTTCTCCGGTCGTTAGGCCGGTACGGTCCCATAGAGTACTATACACACGTGTATACTACCTAGGGCCTCTGTCAAACGCGTCGGATCGTGGCTGGATAGTCGTTGGTTCGCGCGTGCTTGTTAACCGTTCAGGTTGGACGGTTTTTCGATTCGCCACCGTGCGTCAACTGGGGCAAACGAAATAGATCCTTGGCCCTGATCGACCCATGTGACTCCCGTAGGAACCTGGGTGATTATTGGAAACATTCTTCCAATCAACCACTGTCTTGATCGTATTTTAAAAGAACAGGCTATTCGATTACGTATGAAAGTGTACTTAACAATACAGTAAATCCTCGTTGAGTGTTCGAAGGCTCCTCGGCACTGAAGATTAAATATTTCATAAACTAATGGCCGTATGTGGCTGAAACAAATATTATGGGTTACAGAATTCCAAGCTCTATCATTTTGCTAAACCGCGTTAAACCCGTTTTCTTGTTTATTTTCTAAAACAAGTGAGATATCGAAGGTGCTTACGTTTGGCGGTACACTTTCTATATGGCAGCGACCAAGAGAATCGACCCCCGATTCCGCATTCGTTTCTTCAGAATCGAAGAGAGAACAGCGAGATTCGAAGCCTGAAAGCTTTCACGCCGCAAATGTTCGTGACCGTAGAGCAACGCGAATAATCCGTCATGAGCCCCGTGGCGAGAAAAATCCGATGACACCCGGCCGTTAGACGGTTATTAATGAAGGGACCGTGCTTAGGAGCCGAACGAACGAATACGCGGCGCCGCGGTTGGAAATTTATTCTCGATGTCCCCGTCGACGTCGGCGATAACGATATCTCTGCCGGTTGTCGGACGGTCGGTTATTCGTGTTTTGATTAGAAATATCTCAATGGCCTCTGGAAGGGGTTACGGGAGGGGAGGGAAATTACAGATCATCGTACTCCCGTCGAACTTAAGCGTCTGTCAGGTGCAAAGGGAGGGGAGACTATATAGACGCGGAAGAGACGGTGCGCGCGTCCTCTATTTGCGATCGACCAGGCGCTGTGTGCACGTGCTCTTAAGCGACTAATGATGATTTATCGAGGGACATCGCTCGGCTTGTTTGTCATTTTGTTGATTCCTCTATCGATCATACACAACGGTCTCACAATCAAACGACACGACGGCTATGCCGTTGGCAGGTGGAAAACTCTACGTTTCCTCAATCATCTCCGCAGCTGTGTCCACCGGACCGCGATACGGGAAGGAGTTCTCTGTGATTCAAACCGGCCACATCGTCAGCACGGAACGATCACTATACTCTGGATTTTTTTTGCATTTATAGTGCTCTATAAAATACAGTAAGAGACCGAAGTTCCATTAACACGTTCCGTGCCACATGTACCACCGGTGGTACACGCAGCCTGAATGGGAAATTTAACGTGTACCATCGGTGGTACATATAGCACGGAACGTCTTAACCGTTTGCGTACCAGAGGGTTTTGAAAAAAACACGATCGAAAAGCGCCAAGGAGCGCGATCGCGCTCCTTCGATTACGTGTCGAAAAAAGCCGAAGAGCGCGATAGCGCTCCTTTGATTATGCAATACACAAAATAAAAAGTTACGAATGAAAAAATATATGTATATACTATTAATTTATAATTGGTAACAAGAAAAAAACAAAATGTACTACTTGGATTACTGATAGCGATGCGACGTACATGCGCATGAAAGGCTGAGCGCATTTCGACGAATTGTGAGCGCGCCGTCAGTTGTCTGTATCGGCCAAATGCGCTGGCTTTTTTCAACAGAAAATCTGAAGAGCGCGAAAGTGGCTCGTGGTACGCAAACGGTTAATGTTTAACTGTAGTTTAAAACAAGACCAACAGCCTCTATTAACAAAAGACTGACATTTTCGGTAATTTATGACTTGAAGAACGACACAAAGATTGTCTGGATACGTACGACCTTTTTCACTGTGGCACGGAACGCGTTAAATAGAACGAGGTTCCTATCTAATTCTGAACCATGCTTTAGAGAAGAACAAAATTCTTAAATTTGCTCTTGCCTTTGTGAACTATGAAAAATATAATTCTGCATAAAAAACCGCAGTCTACTGATTACACTGCGTGGCTCAACCCTTGCAGCCAGTAAAGGCAAGGGACGTACCGTAAAGTGTATTAATGTTAAGTAATTCGACAAGGTATGAGTGATGTGACATCATCTTCTTCCCGGGTGTGGGAATTCCCCTGGCTGATCGAGTCCCCCGACTTTCAAGTGAAATATGGGGATCGTAAGCGCCCAGGTAAATATCGTGGTTCGTGTTTCTCAAAGCGTTTTGTCGCGAGAACCATCTCAGGAGGGGAGATGGTGTGGGGTCGAGGACCATTAACGCCCCCGGCGATGCCCAGGTGGAATCCCCTCGCGTGCGTGTCCATTGAATCTCTCTCTCTCTCTCTCTTTCTCTCGCAATAGGGATATTGCGGCGGGTCAGTACACCTTGTAAACACCGAACGCACTCTCGCCGTGCTCCCTTCCATCCTCTAAGCTCGCAAGAAGTGAGTGGCAGGATGAATACGGCTGATTACATTCAAGAGGCTTTTTCAGTCCGTTGGGGCGTGCTGGGTATAATATAACGCTCGAAGGAGTCTCGCGTTCCCCCCCCCCCCCAAGAGCCGCGGTATACGCGTTCCCCTTGCCCCATTGTGCATACGGGGCTTTATACCGGCGCGCGTTTTCATGCGGTTACCATCGCCGCGACGCGTGGACGGGATCTAAGTACCGGTGTTATACGATCGGTCCTTCGCCCCAGGACACGTAGAGGCTGTAAAGCACGTTACCAAGAGCACTCCCCTCTCAGCGTAACCCTTCTTCTCAGCGTCGTATTATAAATCGCGTCCCGGCCTCTAATTGCATCTGCTATCTCGCGTACCTGTCTTCCCATTGTTCTTGAATCCCTTTAATTGATGACCGCTCGATGACGGCGATACTATATACACGGCTACTGACCGAATCTCTACCTAATCCTATCTTGGTCTGTAATTTCGAGGGTAGGGACGTTATAGAGCTGATTGAGTCGCGAAATGCTTTTAGGGTTGATCGCGAATCGATTTTAGAAATTACGATAGTTCGGTGTATCCTGACGTCAGGGCAAGGTTCACGTGGGTCGAGCCTACACACCTTGTATGTTTTGTAGAGACATATACTCGGAACTAGAGGGCTGCTAAGAGCGATACCTTTCTTCCATTGCTACACAATCTATCGTCGGTTTCTGTGTATTGAATGTCTTTAATCGAACATTGAATGTCCCACAGGGGTATGCTGGTAACACCGTTTCTGACAGAATTCTTACGTACCAGTACAATCTACTAGGTGAATCTAAGGACTAAAGGCCATCGAATATCCCTGCGTCTAAAGCAGAGTCATCTTTTCCACAAGATGAAATCACCAAGGGTGACCATAGCGATCGGCCAACGCAGAAAGTCAAGCTTAAGAACACGCGTTGCACCCCGAGATACAGGATTAATGGGCAGTAGGATTCGGAACCGGTGACGTTGGTAGCCACCGGTTACGCAAATAATCAGTATAAAGATGGGGGGGGAGAGGGGGGCAACGACGGCGCAGAAAGCGTACATACCTACGCAAGGTGAAAGAGAAGAAGAGAGCATCCCCGTTACCGAGTCTCTTGCCATTAACAGCGATGACAAGACTCGTTTCCTGGCGGCGGGCCCAACGAGCAGGAATGAAAGGGCCAACAACAACACACACCTCTAATGTCGGAGCGGCGATGACCCGGCAGAAATGGCGCCCTCCCCTCGACCGGTATGGGGGGCCCCCATTTCATTTTTAACGACCCCCCGGGCCCCGCTGGCTTAATAAGACGGTACGCAGTGGTATACTCTTGAAATTTCGCCACAACTGAAAGCCAATTAACGGGGCGAAAAACAGGGGAACGCGCGTGGGACAATGTTGCAATCCTGTTCACCTGTACAACCGATCGCCGTTGGTTAATCTGTAATGACGATCTTTCCGATTGCCGCCAGAAGGGGGAAGGGGGATGATTGATGGCGAGGCTGATCGACCCCGTCCACAATGCTTCCGTACGACTTAGACGGTTGAGTAATGAACGGCAACGGATACACCTTTCTACGCTTGTAACGAATATAATACCACGTAGAGTGATGTACATTGTAATATACGTCGGTGCTAAAAGATCAAGGGAGTATCCGAACACCATTACGAAGAGTGACTTGGGCCACAGAGATGCAGACCGAGGGAACCTTCATTCACAATTATTGTAGAACGACGATTATACGAATTTAGTGGGGGAACGAACCTGCGATTGTTTCGGATAATCGGGCCGGAAGAACGGATATTTTTTAATATGTACGATCCTGTCTCCGGGAGTTTTAAAAGTGAAATTACAGGGGGAGGAAACTCCAGATCTGGGCAGTTCTGAAATGATGTTGTTTGAAATATTAGTTTGAATAACATGTTATTGTACTTTTTAATCGTTTGAAAGAAGTCATAGAAATAATTGTGTAAGTGTTCTTCGAAATTATGCCAGGTGACTAGGTCTGTTTGATTGATTGATATATTTCTGAAGAGGAACAGTCCTCTTCTATCTTACACACCAGTGGAACGATTATTTTCTTTCAAAACTCTCTCACAGGTGAGCTTTTTGAAGAGCGGGTTCTGCTTAAAGGAAATTACTGTAAAGATTTCGTAAAATAACATCTTTTTGTTGCATATTATTCTGAGCACTTCTTCTTTTACCGAATTTGAAATACAAAAGTAACAAAGTAATTCATTATTTAAAATTGCTATTATATCAAATGAATCGATAATATTTTCATTTTCAAATAACAGTACTGAAAATAAACTTCCGAAATAAATGATTTCAGTCATTTCTTATTTTCATTTCAAATAAATTGTTCCCAGCTATGAAAAGCTCTGATCTAACTTAATAATAAAACTAAAAAAAGGTGTCAAATGTCGACGAATGAAAAATGGCATTAAACGGTTTCAAAATAATAAAATGTTTTTATGTATCATTTATATGATATGCAATACACACAAAAATACAATGAAATATTAAAAATTTATAATCCTCGTGTGAAGTACGCGGAAACCAATTTCAATCCGACGAGACAACGAATCCCTAATAACAGATATTTAAACAGTAAACTTTCCGCGGTTGTCCCCTCGGGGCCCAACGATTAAGTCCCGCGATTGCTTCCTCGGAAAATAAACGTCTAACGGGTCTCTCCGTGGTTCGGCAGCAAAAAAAAAATTGTTTATTCCGTTCCTGATCCGGTGCACCGTTAGGAAACTCGTCATTTTATTCGGTCTGGAAAACCGTATCGCGGCCGGAACACGCAACTGGAAGACGTATGATCACGAGGGCGTTCTCTCGTATTGTACGGTCGCGAGATATGTACCCGGAATAAACCGAGCACCAATCAGCCGGGTCTCTACGGCTTATCAGTGGCGAACGGTTATATGGTTATCTCATCAGCCGGCGATATTACAGGAAATCGTTACGATTCCTTCGTGTGTACACATATACACACACACGTGGGTTATTATCAAGATAACAGAAAAACGTATCCTCGGTGTAATTAACCCCTTGGCCAGGTGGAGAAGAAGGGATGGTACCGGTCGAGGGAGCAATTACCTTGGGTCCCTGTCTGCTTCGGGCGGCGTCCCTTAATAAGTCATTATTCAACACGGAATACCAATCGTTTAGATTTAATAGGACCTAATCACTCATTCGAATCAACAGAGGTAATGTTGAGAACGGAGTGTCGAGGTTTGAGTTAGGTAATAGGACTTAATAATTAAGTCTAATCAACAAAGGTGCTGGGGACGGAGTGTCAACGTTCTAAATTAGGTAACAGGACCTAATAATTCATTCTAATCAACAGAGGTGTCGGGAACGGAATATCGAAGTCTGGGTTCTGGGTTGGGTAATAGGACCTAGTAATTAATTCGAATTGACGAAGATAATGTTGGGAACAGGGTATCGAGGTCTGCGTTAGGTCTGTGTTAAGTAGCAGGACCTAATAATGTAATTCGAATTAACAGAGAATATTGGGAACGGGAAGTCAATGTCTGGATTAGGTAATAAGACCTAATAATTACTTCGAATCAAAAGAGAGATAGGAACATAGTGTCGAGGTCAGTGGAATCTCGATCGATCCAGGAAAATCCTTCGTATACCTATGAACCAGGATAAATATCAACATTAACGACGATCGAAGGGGGGGGGGGCAAAGAAAGAGCCGTTAAAGAATTTATTACACTGGTGACACAGCCGCACGATAGTGGACCTCCCACCACCACCACCACCTCCCCCGAGGTAATGAGATTTCTAAGTGCGAATGAGATCTTAATGGCGGCTATTAAGCCCGACATGTTGTCATAATGAACGCCACGTCCGGCCGAGTGGTCCAACAGTGGGACACACCGTGGATTCGCTAGGCCGATAAAATGATCCATCAAGGGACACCCAGTGGAGGCGGTCCAGGCTTTCGATTCTTTTGTTTCTTTCTTTTTCAGACGTTAATTCGCCAAATGATTTTTTTAACGGTTGATGTAACGATCAACGCGTTGACTGTCACAGTGAAATGACCGTGTCTAATCAGACACGCTTGTTTTTTAAAGTCGTAAATCGTCCTAAATATTTGCGTTCAGTTGACAGTGTGCTGTTAATCTTGTTTTAAATTATACTGCGACATTAAACCCGCTAACTGCATCCTGTTTACTACCAACAGACCTTAGTTGATCACTTTAATGACAATACGTGGGACCTTCCTTGCCGGTTGGCAGCACAAAACTTCTTTAAACGACATCCAGTGTTTAAAATAAAAACAAATACTTTAAACATTTTTAAACTGTTTATTCTAGGTGTTATAAAAAAAAACTTCTGTTCCAAGATACCAGAAAGATGCATGGACCGGATTAATTTTACGGAAAAATTTTGTAACAGTATTGAAATGGTAAGTATCCCCCCACATTAGCAGTCCTAGTGTCGAACAGGGCTATGTGAATGATTTAATTACCGCCCCCAGTTTCCAGCAATTTTATCCAAAAACGTTCCACTGCCAACAGCGTGGCAGTTCGTCGATAATCGCTCGAGTTCATGCAAGAACCCCATACGCAGAGCAGAAATCGAACCAGAAAACTTGGCCGAGGTAAATAAATCATCGTGGTTAGTTACAGACTGGTGGCCAAGAAGAAGAACCCACGTACCTAGCCTATTTCACCTGGCCACTCGCGAGAGCATTGTCGGGATCCATTAGACCGGGACCGTCGCTATCTTTCTTCGAGGATCGAAGGACTGCTATCGTTTCCTGGTAATATCGGGCAAAAAACACGGCAATTACGATTGACCGGGACGCACACCGCCGTCGTTCGCCCAGGGAATGCGAGAACTAAGAATAGAAACGACGCATCGAACATGTCGGTCACGTGTGTGAACGGGTGTAACGGTTTGTTGTCTTCGCGACCAGGCAGATCTATTGGTTGCACGCGTGCCCGGATGATCGAAAGGGGGCAGGAATAGACGTTTCCGCGTGAATGATCCACCGAAAAGGGTACTTTAATCCTTACCGACCGCTATCCACACGGGATGTAAGAAAGATGAACTACCTCAATGTCTTTCTATGTCAAAATGTCAAATGTCAAAATCTAGATAAAAAGTTTCTAATAACGAATAAAAGATAAAAAAAAGTATTTCGTAGTTTTTAATTGTTTAAACGTGGAAATTTCAGTTCTTATGATAAAATATTCTTTATGAATGGACATCTGTCGAACAATTACTTAATCTCATTAACTGTTTAAAGCTCAGAACGACACCCTTAGATACTGCTGCTATTAAGGGAACAATGATACCTTTTTCTTGAACTGTCTCCAACCATCTCTGAATGACTTTTTTCTCTTGAACATGGTCTAACCAACTCTGAAGCTTTATACTAATCGGAGCTGGTTACAGACAGTTCCAGAAAAAAGGTGCCTTCTTTTTATAACTCCCCCAAAACAATAGACGAGTTTCTACTTGAAGTGATGTACCAAAGACTGATTCTAAATCCTGGAGAAGGTCCAACTTCTAAATAATTATTGACCTAAAAATTTGTTGTTAATAACTTTTTAACAAAGGACAACCCCCAATTAAAACCTTCACAATACTACTCAGGGTGATGACCTTGACAACATATCGCAAAATCATCGAAATCAGAGCTAGGTCTCTTATTGTAAATATTTACCCCAATTTTTTTCGAAGTGAACCAAGTACAGTACAGTACGTATTAAAACAGATCGGACAGTTCTCGAAGTAGCCGATGGTCTTCCATTCGCGAGAAACAGCCGCATCCGGTCGCCGGGGACAACAATCCCGCTAATTGTCGGGCAGGATTTTCAGGCCGTAGCGTCGTATCTCATTAGGACCACCAGCCGGGAGACACCGAGTCAATCAATCCCGCGAGCGAGCGTCTTGGGGGCCCCGTAGGTCCGCGTAACAAAGAACCGGATTCACGCGCCGAAGAAAAGGAGAAGTTCTGCTGCTGCCTCCCTCGCGATCCACCGTCCCCCTGCATTTGCATGCGAGAAGTCGTCGCCATAGGAAGGGGACCAACCGATTCCTCTGCGGGCAGTTCGCAACGAAGACTCTGCAGAGATTCCAATACGGAGAGGTTCGGATCGTTCGGTTGGGTCGGTTCAGACATTTATTTTTCTAGTCGTGGAATTTTCGCCCCTGAAACAGGAACCGAAACTGCATCCGCCCCGTTGAACAAAGGGTCGCTTTTGGACTTGAGATTTTCTTCCAGATCGATCTTCGAACGTTTCAGATTCCCTCAAGAATTCACGTGTGTTCCTTCGAATGACTGAATTCAGTGCGTTAAAGCTGAAAGAATGTACGAAGGGCGGCTACGTGACAATTGGGCCCTCAAGAGTGTGGCGTACGCTCGATGGGCCTTCTCTCTCTTCGGTTTCGGGAAGATGGGAGAAAGAGAGAAAGAGGAAGCGAGTCACGCTCACGTCATCACGAATGCTGCCTGCATTCACGACTCGCCCCCCCCCCCACGTTTCACCTCATCCCTTCTACATCTAACCGCGAGCGTTGTGCTGCTTCCATGCACCTTCCTTCTTTTTCTCTGTTCGCCGTCGAACTCCACGGCCCCGGCCGTGGTACATTATACACGTGCTGAACGCGGGACCAACCACGAAGCGCCGGGGAGACACGGAATATTCAATGTGAACGCGCGCGATCGGGTTTCATTGACGCTCTGTGAAAGCAGTCGAAGGAATTAGAAGCGATCTTGTAACACTCGCTTGTCCTGTGTCTATAGGATCGGGGACAAATGGGATCGAGAGGATCGTGGAATGATCTTAGAGGATACACCGAGTAGGATTTGGATCCATATCGAAGACTTCGTCGGTACTGGAAAAAACATCCCAATGGGAGATACACGAAGAGGATGAAAAAGCAAGGGAAGAATAGGGTCCCTCAAATGTGTCCTTCATTGATAAGGTCCTAATGAGCTATAAAAGTAGCAAAAGCAAAAACTTATGAAGCTAAACACGTGAAGCCTGAATGGACCAAGGGATAAATAATCGTCGAGTGAAAAAGGAGGAGACAGTTTAGATACTAGATGCTTAGAGGACACCAGAGCAACAAGTAGGAACAGAATCTTGGATCCACATCGAAGACTTTATTATTGGAATAAAACGTCCCAATACGAAATATAAGTGGATAAAAAAGGAAGGGACCAGCAGGATCCTCCGAATGTGTCCTCCATTGATAAGGTCCTCATGAGCTATAAAAGTAGCAAAAGCAAAAACTTATGAAGCTAAACACGTGAAGCATGAATGGACCAAGGGATAAATAATCGTCGAGTGAAAAAGAAGGAGACAGTTTAGATACTAGATGCTTAGAGGACACCAGAGCAACAAGTAGGAACAGAATCTTGGATCCACATCGAAGACTTTATTATTGGAATAAAACGTCCCAATACGAAATATAAGTGGATAAAAAAGGAAGGGACCAGCAGGATCCTCCGAATGTGTCCTCCATTGATAAGGTCCTCATGAGCTATAAAAGTAGCAAAAGCAAAAACTTATGAAGCTAAATACGTGAAGCCTGAATGGACCAAGGTACAAATAAGCATCGAATAAAAAAAAAACACAAGAACAGATCACCTCTTGGATAACTCCTTCCTAGACACTTCGAACCAACACGTGTGTGGGGGTACTACTTTCGTGGATCAAGAATGAAGAGTCCCGTCCAGGGGTCGGAGGAGGACCCACCATGAGTAAAAAGCCAGAAACAAAGTGAAGGCACGCTACGAATCGTCAGGGGTACACCGTGGAAGATGTACACACGGAAGAAGAGGCGGCCCAAGATCTGGCAACCGCGGCCATGACTGTTGGGACCGAGTCGCGACGAAACGAAGCGGATCCCCGCGGATGATTCCTCGTAGGTTACTCTCGGGCCGCGCCAGGCGCACTCCGGTCGATCTCCCTCATTAACATTCGACTCTTTGTCTCTGTCGTTGTCGCGGTCGTCCTGCTCGGTAAGGTCGTCTCCTCGGTCGTACTCGAGAGATCCCGTCGGGTTCTTCTCTTCCTCGCCTTCCATCCCGTCGTTCCTTCTCTTCGTTTTATTTCCCGAACCGGTCGACTTTTAGTAGCCCTCTTGTGGCTCCTCACTCTCTCTCTCTTTCTCTTTTTCATCGTCTTCCCCCTGTCTCTTTTTCCCCTTCCCTTCTGTTCCTCTTCACCCGCGAAAGGACTTTTTTTCCACGGGAACGAAGAAACCGTGGATGGGCGCGCGCTCTCTCGGGCTGAGCCAAAGAGACGAATACGAACATCACGGAAATATGTATGCAGCCCAGGTGACTACCGAATGTACCCCACTTTTCGCGTTTTTCTAGACGATCGTGTATGTATGTCCTGTGTTTCGTATCATCTTTCGATCGGTGTTTCTTTGCGCGAATATATTCCCTCGCGTTTAATCGGAACGTCGATTTTTATGGTTTCATTCAACCGCCCCGGATTTAGGGCCGATTCCCTTCGAAGGTCGATCCCTGTATAAAAACACACACAGATATACGGTTGTTTTTACCGAACGCAGTCGCCCGTGGTGGCATCGAGGAGCATTTAAAGGTAGCCCCCGTCGGGATGAGAGTAAGAGAAAAAAAATAATAGCGACGACGGGAGCCAGGAGTGCGAGCTTTTTAATTTTACGAGGGACGTTTATCTTATGATTATGTTGATAAGTTCCCGGTAAAAGCTCGAAACGTAAATTGAACCTCCGACAAGAATTTCGTGAATGACTCACAGACTGGGCTCGAATTAGGGGAACGGACGGATCGCGACGGTGGGATCGTTCGAAGAAGTCAGAGAGTGGAGAACGGAACATCGAGAATCGACAACGTTCGAGCACTAACGTCGGATCTATAAGGCCGAAACGTCTCGTGGGACGAAGTGTTTCGAAGGATCGAACCATACCGAGATTAAGGGTGAAACAAGTTCGCGTTCAAGCGTAACACGAAAGAGAAACACACATCACAGGATTGTCTTGCTCCGATACCCTACCACTGGGATCCACACAGCGAGAGATTCTCCTTCGTTCCGCGCCCGTAGCTGTGTATAACTTGATAAACAAGTTTACTTGGAGATGCCAGTATCTTATGTGTATATATGTATACACACGTGCCTGGTCTTACACTGGGTGTCTCAATCGGACTGAATTACTAATTGCTAAATGTGCACACCAGGGAGGCGTAGGGTCTAAACACCGTCGTCGATCGAGCGATCGTCCTCCTCCCATGATTCTCTTGGCCCGGCCCGTTTGGGAGGGACTAATACGCCCAACTGTGGTGGTTCGGTGTAAATACAGTAAATCCTCGATGAGTGTTCGAAAGCTCCTTAACACGGTTTTTCTAAAGTTTCGTACTGGAGATCGTCAAGAAATGTTCCAAATGAGTAATACGCCAAACTGTGGTGGTTCGGTGTCAACACAGTAAATCGTCGATGAGTGTTTGAAGGCTCCCTAACACGGTGTTTCTAACGTTTGGATATCATTTAAAAAAGTTTCGTACTGAAGATCGTTAAGAAATGTTCCAAATGAGTAATACGCCCAACTGTGGTGGTTCGGTGTCAACACAGTAAATCGTCGATGAGTGTTTGAAGGCTCCCTAACACGGTGTTTCTAACGTTTGGATATCATTTAAAAAAGTTTCGTACTGAAGATCGTTAAGAAATGTTGCAAATGAGTAATACGCCCAACTGTGGTGGTTCGGTGTAAATACAGGAAATTGTCGATGAGTGTTCGAAGGCTCCCTAACACGGTGTTTCTAACGTTTGGATGTCATTTAAAGAAGTTTTGTACTGGAGATCGTAAAGAAATGTTCCAAATGTTGTCGCTAATGTGATAAAATAAGAGTCCACTATGGTGAACAAATGCAGTCAACGGATTAATTTAACAATTTGCAGAGTAGCAAAATGGAACAAAGTTACCTTGTCTTTCGATTTACGATATCTTGAACTTCAGTTAGATATCACTATAAACATCGTCGATTACCATCGTTCGATCATCAGATAATTCGAAATCCTCGTCACCTGTCGCCGAGCAATCGATTCCAGAGGATTGCTTTTACTTTCCTCTTTCAGAGGCTTTCCAGATTCCTATATGAACACTTCGGAGAGGATCGATCTAGTTCAGTGGTTCACTTTAAACACTCCTTTCTCTTTCTAGTCGTTGAACGTTCGCCCCAAAAGAGGGGCTAAAGGTGCAGGGGATCGTTCCATCTCAATGAACAAAGGGTGCTTTTGGACTTCAGATCTTCAAACGTTTCAGGTTCCTCCTAGGATCCACGTGTATTCCCGTTCGAATGACTGAATCCATGAAGGGATCTACGGAGGGTTTGTGAGGGAGTACTCTTCACCTGTCGTCGCACAATCGATTCCAGAGGTTTCCCTTTGCTTTTCTCTTTCGTAGGCTTTCCAAATTCTCGAGTCACATTGGGAGTGGTATCCTCTTCTGATCCCGTGGTCAAACACGATAGGAAGACGAGAGGCAGAGATCCCAGAGCCAAGCAAAGGAATAACGTCGAATATATGCAGGCACGAGGCGCAAGGTAGATGAGATAGCCTCGACGGGTTAGCCTGAATGTGTGGACTGGCCGACTCACCCAAGGTGGTTTCAATATCGAAGATTAGGCTCCTTTCAAACTCCCGCTCGCGCGTCCGGCAGATCAACCTAATATCCCGGTCACGAACCCTGTGGACTCTTTGTTCCCTCCTTATTCCAAGCATTCCACGCTCCAATGTCCCAGGTCTTGGTTACCGTACACCCTTTGTATAATTCGGGTTCTATGCTCACACTCTATTCTAACTTTTCTGTACAAAAACGTAAACGTTTAATTAAATAAATAAATAATTTCTCCGTGTGCTCCTCTCGACAGACTCTGGACAGTCCTCGACAGAACGTCGTCACTTCAGTCCTGACACCCCCGACATTATCGTGGCCCGTGACACACGCGATTAACTGGTTTTCATTCATTACAACGTTTCTAAAGGGTATGACGAAGGTGGATGACTCTCGGTCCCACCGTCGTAACTGTAAATAACGCGTCGTCCGTCCAGAAGAATTAAGTAGCCAAGGATAACTCTCGGCTGTTTCCGTCCGCAGGAAATACTCTTATCTGGATAGGCAGTAGAATCGAACCTGGACGAGCCCCGAGAGTAATTTCGCTAATGTCTTGGTCACGACTCGCTTCTGAATCCTTGAAACGGGTTCCCAATCTGATCGTCCTCCTCCTTCGGATACTTCGCTACTCTAGCGCGCGCTCTCGTCCCAGATTCGCCGCTAACCTGAACGACAACGGTCGCTATACTACATTTAACAACGTCTTCACTCGGTCGCGATGAAAAACCAGATATGATCTTGTCGCGTCGTCGTTCTAGTGAACAGTGAAGTCGTTCAACTTCGTTCCTCCGTGGTCACAGAAGGAGGGAGGATCAACACGGGAAGCGAATCCTCTTCTTGAACCCTTGAACCCCTCCCCACTACGAAGAATTACCTCTGAAGTATACGGTGAAAGTTCGTAAAGCGGGTTTCGATTGGAATATTGGGAGGGGGGTTCGGTATACTAAATTTAACACCGTTTTCACTCGGTCGCGATGAAAAACCAGATATGATCTTGTCGCGTCGTCGCTCTAGTGAACTTCTTTCCTCCGTGGTCACAGAAGGAGGGGGATGAATACGGGAAGCGAATCCTCTTTTTGAACCCTTGAACCCCTCCCCACTACGAAGAACTACCTTTGAAGTATACAGTGAAAGTTCGTAAAGCGGGTTTCGGTTGGTATATCGAGAGGGGGGAGGAATCTCGCGAGCACCGGTAATACCTCACCCATAAATCCTGTTTCAGCTGATGACTTACTGGCTTTATCTGGCCCCAACGATCCGCCCACGCCGGGTTGAAACCGACTTTTTAAACAATATCTCACTCCAACGGTGTGCACCTTGTCCCAGGGGTCGGCCGCGTAAATGTCCGGCTTGTAAGTACACCGCGGGGCCCCGGGTGAAATTTAAGGGTATGTAAAAGCGGTGCTCGGGGGCCCGCCTCTTAAAAATGTCTTAACCTACGTGTATACCCGCCGGCGAACACAGCGCGGCGAACGAAATTCCGGTCAACGCTGAGAAGCTACTACACACCGGGCGAGTGCAAGCCTGTTTCATTCTTTTTTTTTTCTTTTGCTTTGCCTTTCAATTATCGCCCCCCTCCCCCCTGGAATAAATGGTACATTCTGTTCCGTTGAAGTTCGAGCGAATAAAGGAACGTGACATGCTAATGCGATCGTGTCACTCCGGGTGATTTCGATGCGTGTGTGTATTCACTCATGAGCAAACTCGGCTTCCGTTAGGGGAAAAACGGCGTAAGAGCCTACTACCATCTTAGTCTTGGGAGTTACCGAAATTTATGCCAAATTAATATGCACATTTAATATTTAATGCAGTACTTCAAGGAGGAATTTATCAAGTGGTAGCAGGAGTTTGATCTAGTGATGGGCGATACATGTCAATTATATCGATGTTTCGTATCGATACATATCTGTGATCAAAATATCGATACGGTTAAAATATCAGAAGCGAAGTTCGATATCGTCAGTATCGATTACTAATACTTTTAACTCATTATCGGTAATCTGTACTAAAAAGAATAAAGATTTAAATAAATGGCTATAAAATGGTGTCGAATGTCGATTGTCAATTGTCGATGGTGTGGTGTCAATTGTTATTTCCAACTACTGGGTTGGTCCCTCTCTGGACCCAATCAAAACAAAATAAACAGAAACTCGGCTTCATGAAAAAAAAAAATGTATGAGGCTGAAAACCTTTCTCCCTTGCTACGAATGCTCCGAAGCAAACCCGAGTGTGTTGCACTCATCGACCCATTAATGTATTTTACATTTTCGAAAAATATCAATTATCGCTCTTATGGGACAGACTGGTATATTCGTGAACACGGACGAGCATTACCGTGCACAGTTCCATCCATTTTATATCCAGTCCCTGCGGAGAGGAGATTTATGTAATTCGACGTTAAAACGAGCGATCGAAGTAAGTGGCGAGCCCCGTCCTCTGTACACCCGACCTATCTTTAATCGTGCGGTTCATCTCGTCCTGACACGACGCGGAGATGTATGCAGGCGTTATCGCATGACTCCTTGGTCGCGGTGGCCAACTTCTTCTTCTTCTTCTTGCCGCTCCTCTTCGTGGTCTCCTCTCGCATTTTCTCGTGTTATTGCTCCCGTCGTGCCACCTACGTTGCTCGAAGACATCCGGAAACCTATCTTCTTTTCCCCGTACCATAAAATACTTCATACCATGATCCAAACCTTGCATCTTCCATCTTCAATTTTCCAACCAATTAAGCTACTCCAACGATATTTTATTGCCCCCCTGAAATACAACCGTTGATCAAGTCTACCGTGCGGCCAGGAGAACACAATCGAACTTCAATTTCCGAATCCAGAATACTTTCATCTTCAGAATATTTCCTCAAACCCTACTAATGTTATATGTTTCTTTCGTTGTACAGACTCGTATTCGAAATAACAATCCAATAATCGTCGATTTAGAATAATAGTAACAATTTCAAATAATGTATAACGTCGTTATTTTTGTTTCAAATTTGGTAAATAAAAATAAGATTCATTATCAAGATTTTATCTTAAGAAATCTTTACAGAAATTTGCTTTATGCAGAACTCGCTTTTCGAAAAGCTTGTCCGTAAGAGATGTTTGCTTGGGTCCGTTTAATATTTGTAGCGAAAGAAATGAATCGTTCGACTGGCCTGGAAGATAGAAAAGGGATGTTGCTCTTCAGAAAAATGACAATAAACCAACCTGAGACCTATTCACCTGATACAATTTCGAACAATTTCACAATTATTTCTAAGAATTATCTCAAATAACTTGACAATAAAATAACACGTTACTTAAAATAATATTTTAAACAATACCATTTTAGAAGTGCCCAGGTCTGGCCGGAAACAATAGGCTGCAACCACCGTGGCGTTATCATGCTCGTTGCAACGCCTACGTTGTTCGCGGATCGTCGATCTAGTACATCTTCAGCACGCCAAAGAGAGAGAGTGAGCTGACGCAGTCTTATCGTCTTATTTATACCTGAGTGTTTCAGATTCGCTCGTAACAACACCAGCTTCCCTTCCTTTTTTTCCTTCCTTTTTCCCCCTCTCTTTAATCTCGTCTATTACGGTACACACAAGCTTAAACAAGCACCTTTATTATCGGTCTTGTTCAACACGAACCGATCCTCGACTCTCTCTATCCGCGTGTTCTGTCGATTTCAATGTCTGGCTTGTAGAACCACGATAGAAAAACGTGATCCCGCCCCTATCGACAAAGCGTATCTTCCTCAGGCTCGCAAGATTTCGAGCTCATTTGTATCTAAACGAGAGGAACACCGTGTAGGTACCCTCTATAAAATCTGAAATTCTTTCTGGTATCGATCATTGCTCTCGATAAAATCATCCACCCGATTCATTCACCAGCGAAATAGAGATTTTCAAGAACAATCCTAGTGCTGTAATGGATCTCCGGTGTGCGTCCCAAGGTGGTGATTTCGAGAGGGTAAAGAAGGGTGGAACCCACCTGTAATTTTCTTCGCATTATACCCCTCGTTACACCCACGAGGTTCTTCACAGATCACAGATTCCCCTCTCGCGTCTCCTCGCGACGTGACCCAGCATTATCGCTTCTGTTGCGTTCGGTCGATCCTTTCTGGAAGACTGAATCGCATTGTCCCTCCCCCCCCCCCCCCTTTTTTTTGTCTTGATTATCTATCCACGTGCCAAGTAGATTGTGTGCAAATGATTAATCGTTACGCGTCTGACTTTGCTCGCGAGGGATTACAGGAACTGAAGCCCGACCAGTTCCAGACTTGTTTATTTCCATTCAATTAGAATCAGTTGAACCAGAATCGGTGTGGTATGTAGGATAGTCTGGATCTCAGGTAATACTTTTTAGGTTGTATCTTCCTCTAGCTATCAGTTCTTAGGGTGCTTTTGTATCACAGAAACATGTCCGAGGGATTAATTTGTGACAGTAAACAGGTGGCGAATATTTTTTCTTAACAATAATTATTATAATCAACCGGGCGCCCTAACCCAAACTGGTAATAAGATTTATACACGTTTCTCTTGGTGACACGATCATTTATTCCTGTTTATTAATTGATTATTCAACGGACGATGATATATGACTCTACGGGGATATACCCCCACGGTTACGAACAGGAATCTACTAGTCAGCCGGTTGCATAAATTACCGGGCCGATAACGAAAACCCACGCGTTTTCTCTAGATCTTGTTCTTCTTTATCCATTCAGCGCCATGTAGGCCCGCGGCACGGAACGGCTAAATAAACCCGCGGCTCGGGCCGCGTTTTCTTCACACCCGGCCAGGTAAAGGGGCTCGCTATAAATCTGATAACCAGCTGAATTTATTATTCCATGAATAATTTCGCCGGTTCTGCGTTCCCTCAAATCAAGGCGGATCTGTTGCTGTATTATCGTTTATTCAATCAACGACGACTGGTTGATTACGGGGGAAATATTTCGGGCTGGACATCTCGTTCGACGGAACGACGACTCTAATTATTATCGAGAGAGCTCGACGGGTTTTACGTCTCTATTCCCGTTTTCCCGAGAGAAATCATTCTATATATACACGATTAGCAAAATCAACGAAGCATATCTTCGCTACGTTGGAACAATTTCATAAATTAACTTTACACTGAACTTCTATTTACATTGTACACTGGCCGAAATTTTTAAAGTCACCGTGATTTTTGACGAATTCTTATAATTATTCCATACTAATGATAAATCTGTGTTTGTAGCATTTGGGGAGTAATTAAAGAAAGCGTACAGATCGGTTTCGAAAAATAAATATAACACTTATTTAAAGAAACGAAAAATATATATCTGAACGGAAAACAAACTGCAAAACTTCAATAAAATCGTGCGCTTTTTACGCGAGTAAAGTTGAAATTAACAATTGTTCTTCACTATTTCTATATAAATTTGTCCGAATGAAAGTACAAAAACAGATATGATGGATCAATAAAATTGGTGGTATTTTGAAAATCTCTATGAATATGAAGATCACTTCATAGAAATTTCGGCTAATGTATTTGATGACCAGTTTGGTAACCCTAGATTTTCCCTAAAAAAACGTGCACGACCGCTTTCGTCCAAAATTCTGCCCCCTCCCACCTGTAAGGAGATAACGTCAATAATCCATGATTTATTCGGAAACGGTAATGAAAGAATGTTAAAAGCTGTTAATCCACGTGTGAATCGCACTATAAGCTCCAAGCACAGTGGAATCAGATGAAGATAGAGGACCGTGATGCATGATCGCGATTAGAGCAATAGGCGGGGGCCCCATTACAGATGAAGTTTTATGAGGGCAAAGGATAGGGGCCATTTTAGGGGCAGGGGGTCAGATAACGAGTGCATTATGTGTGCATTCGAGGGCCTATTCCAGATTGATCTCCGTTAGCAATTAGGCGCACAAAAACGTTTCGCGTAAAACGATCGCGCGCACGCGCAACATGCTCGAAATATCGGATCGAACTGACCGCGCTGTTGCGTTTCCTGCGCTCGTTAATCTTCCCCTAAAACGTATAATTCGAAACGTTAATTGGGTTACACGGACGCGCCGACGATAAGCACTTTGTTACGTGTATCAAGACGACAATGACCCGTTAGACGGGGGAGAAAAATGTTAATTAGACGCCTGACACCCAGGCTCGAGGAACACCGTCGGTCCGCCTGTGGACCGAAAAATGGCGGGACTTCTGAACCCTGGCCTGTTAGATGAAAGATTCCTTTAACGTTTATACCACACGTTATCCGATAATATCGCAGCTCGCGAACAGAATTTAAATTACTGGACAAACAAATGGGATAAAAATGGATTGTGATAAATTGTAAAAGCGGACAACAGAAATCGTTTGGAAACATCGTATACGGTTGTGTAGACGGAAAATGGCGGGTCTTGTTAGACTTGGAGAATAAAATCTTTTTCTGATCGCCAGAGGAATATCGTCTAATGAAGTCGCGTTTAACGAATAATGCATGGAATCGTTTCAATCAATTGGAAGAATTAACGTGGTAGACTATTAGAAATTATTGTTTGGAAATAAGAAAATCCTCGGAATTTCGATGGAATAGTTGATTCAACGAACGTAAACGGTTACGCACGATCGAATGCGCGGCAAGATGCGCGGCACGCTATCACATAACCTACCATCATAATCAAGACCGTTTATACTTATACAAAAAAAGTACTACAGAAAAAAAATTGTAAGGAAAATATGTGAATGTCTTCTTAAGTTTCGAACATTACTATCCAATGATTCTGAATCGACGATAATTAATTAATTGATACTTCATTCTAGAATCGTGTGTCTATTGCTATCTTTCTGTGCATAGATGTCGCGTCAGCTTTGCGTTTTCGAATTCAAAAGGCAGCGAACTGAGAACGGGGAGGATCGACAAACAAAAAATCACATTCACAAACGCCATGTGAAGAAGAAGATATATGTACTTACTTGCAAACCACCCGTTACATCCGAGGACGTTGATGTTCATAGCGTACCGCATGCACGAGGAAACATGTAATTTCGCGAACACACCGCTCCTCGTCGACAGCAGGACTCTCTCCGATTTATACACCGTGCGCGTAAACTCGAAACAACGACACTTTTACACGCGGTGGTACCACGACCACGATTAAACGTCCTCGATATTCGAACGAGCGCGTTCACCCCGTGTGTCGCGCGTTTTTCACCTCCTCGATGTCGTTGGTCAGCTGGCCAGTGAGAGAGACAGAGAGACGAGCCGTAGAATCGGTCAGGGTTCGTCGAGAACAGAGTGGTCACAGTGTAGCTCGTGCCCCGGCAACATCGGCTTCGCCACTATTCCCTGGTTGCACATGTTCCACGCTGTTAAGCAGTCTTCACACTGACCCACGTTCACTTCGAAGACCGACGGACTGGTATCCAAATAAAATGTAATGCGTGGTGGCGACCTTCACACAAACGATTGACAGGAAATCAGGTTCGTGACGTATCAGCAGAGACAGTTAACGTCGACTTGATGAGGGGAGACCTCTACTGATTTTTTACGGAAATGACCGTTGGCGGCGTTTGCATGGAAATACGCGTTCGTCTTATCCCCACCCTCCGTTTGTTTTTCTAACCTTTTCCCAGAATTTCAAAACGAAATATTAAGGGAATTAAAACTCCCGGATGCTATTCGATTAATAAACTGGATCATAGATATTTATGATAATATATGTAAATGTTTATGGATCACTTTGCGGAAACTGGGGTTGAAATAGAAGTTTTTGTACGTTGTAACGAGTTGTTACGGGGTTTCAAGTTTGAAAATCGAAATGATTTGCGAATAAAGTGAATAGTAAAAGATTTCGTACGGTGTAACATGTGTGCGTTCGACTATTCGAAGTATCTCTGTACGAAACGAGACACGACCATGCCGACCGATCAAAATATACGATGAATTCGTGACACGCGGTAATCGTGACAGCTCGGTATGCGTGGACGCGAATTCTTGGCGCGCGACAAACAACGTAATGACCGGCGATGTTAATGCCGACGTGTTTCTACTGCCAAGAAAACTAAACTAATCGTCCCCATGGACGATAAGACGTCCGTTCTCTCTTACATTTTTCACACCGAACACAAACAACCGCGTTAACTCGATCGACGCCGCGAGTGGAACTGACATTCCAGGGTCATGTGACCTCTGTCGAATTTTAATTCGCCAAAGTGACACGCGAGGGAGACAATGACCATTGTTTTGACTTTGAAACGACATCCGGCAGATCGAATACACTTGCTCTTTCTTATTCGTTCTAAATAACACAAAATACCACATATTCTATATTGATTGTCATATCATTTTGTCAATAAACCCAAATACAACACGCAGCATAAATATTCACTACAAAAGAAAAGGGAGACCGTGGCAAGTTTCAAGAAAATTCAAAACCTTTAATCAGTCTTCACGAATTTTTATAAAACCACGATTTATTTCTGTATTGGAATTATATTTGCGTTAAAATCATCATACTCCACTATTATCGTTCACGTCCGATCGTCTTGTTTCGCATAAGAACACACCAACCGTTAGCAACAACATTCAGATGCATTGTATATCCTCGAGAAGAAAACAAACCAGAAAAAAAAAACAAACAAACAAACGGAAGAGTATCGAAGCAACGTATCTCCATGCAAAAGCAGATGTTATCGGTCTCGACGAATCGTATAAAGAAACGTTCTAAAGTTACCTCTGACCGGGCCGAGCAGGGTCCTCGCCCAGTGATCAAACTCGAGAGATCCTCCTCACCGCTCGCAAATCCGCTAACTTTATCTCAGAGATTGGTTTTCGAAACGGCACGCGTGTCCAATACAAGAGAGATAACTGGTGGGCCCCTAAGGCGTAGCAGAGACTGGCGGATTCGTGGCGGTGAAACCGAGCACCGGTTTTCGTGTGTGGCGCGTCCGGATTCGCGTGGGCTAGGCTCTCCGCGCGATTCTTACTCAGCAGTGGCGATATGTATATGTGCGTATCTCTGTGTCTGTGTGTATATGTGTTGCCCCGGCCTAAGAAGAGTACTTAGTTCGCGTAGTTGAGTGCGGGCGTAATAAGACTGGCTGCTGACGGCGGTAGCGCGGTTCGTGCCCGCGAGCGGCAGCAGCCATGGAAGCCCCTCTACCATGGGCGCGCTCTCCTGCAACTCCTCCGAAGCGGGCCCCAGCCAGCCATCCGTGCCGGCTCGCCGCCTGCCTACCAGAGCTCCACAGAGTGGGTCCCCGGCGCACACCGGACGGAGTTCCATCCTGAATCACGAAATGGTCGCTTTGCTTTCCGTCCTTTTGCGCGAATCACGCGAAGAGGCCCTCCGGGGGCCCACGCGCTTCGCTTCGGGGAACCGAGAGGGGTCCCCACGTGCTGGATTTCGCCCCAGGGCTGCGCCGTCGATAAAGAAGTTTAAAATGCCGTATCTGTCTACCGTTAACGACGTGCGGCGGCTGTGAGACTCCGAGGCTCGAGGGCCACTTCGGAAGCAAGCCCGGGCACACGAAACAAGGCCGGCTTTTCAGCTGGCGGTTTATTGAAAATTAAACGAAGATAATTTTAGCTTCGCGATGCAAATTACTCGGGCGATGTAAACACGATATTCTCTCCGGGGGTTAACGGACAGCAAGAGAACGGTTTCGTAAGCTGTAGTGCCGTTTCTCTTTCGATTTTCATTTCGTGAACGGCGGTCCGAGTTTGCGCAACTTCCGCAGAAGATTCGGCTTAACGACCAACGCTTTTTCAATCGACTCGATCAACACCAGTTCCTGATTGTACGGTGGAAACGGCATTCCCTCCATGTTGTAGACGTACACGTTGCCCTCGATATCCGCGGACACCAGACGATTACCATCCGCCGTGAATTCGACCATCACCAGTCTGACGTTCTTCGGTGATATCGTGATCGATGTCGGCGTGTGAATTTTTCTCCTAATGTCCCAAATACAAATCTCGTTGTTAACGATCGTGACGATGATCGTGGAGTGGGTGGGACACCATGCCGTGTATCGGACGCAAGCCATTGACGTGGATAATGTGATTAATGGCTCCGTGAACCCTTCCACCCAGATTCTCGTACACCAATCAGCGCCGCATGTTAAGAAGATCTTCGGGCAGAACGGGGAGAACATCATCGAGTAGATTGGCCCGTCGTGGGCAAGGAAGCTCTCTATGTGCTGATACAAATAATTAGTCGAACATTTGTAGATGCATCCTTCGTCAGAACCGACAAAGTAAATAGCACTCGACGTCGGGTGTTTACGGAGCACCAACGCGCCCGGATTTCGATTGATCAGTGTATCGGAAACAATGCAATGAGAGGTTCTTGGAACACCCGGCAGTGTACCCTCGATCCTGTAGATCCTCATAATAGTTGTTGACATGAAGTCCTCCACGTAACGGTAGCAAAATATATGACCATCTTGGTCACACGTATAAATTTGTTCCTCGTAATTGAACTGTTCGTCGCCAGCCCACCACTGCACCTGCCATTGCGGTGAACACGAAGGAGATGTGATTCTCTCGCTTCGTCGTATCACGTTAAGGTAATTGGCGCTGACATCGATGACCTTGATGTGACCATCGTAGAATCCAATAGCCAGGAGATTCGGTCGATCGCGACTCCAATCGAGGTCCGATATTGGAATATCGAAAGGATACCAACGACCCGGTAGAGTGGGATTCTTCGCGGACCAGATCAACAACAGTCCATCTTTGATTTCCGAATGGGGCAGCGCCCCATAACCCACCGCCAAGATATTCTTGTTAACGTAACTCCAACGAAAAGACGACACTGGTCTTCCGTTACTCATCTCGAAATTGTGCTCCCAGAGTAGGTCGAGGCTATACGTGAACTCGAGGTCTAAACTGCAAGGGTCTTGCTTAATCAAGCCGATGAAACGCTTCTGTGCGTTGATAAATATATTGTTTGATATTATACGCTCCATTACTCGCACGGCGTTCACGAAATTAGCCTTCTGGAATATTTCAGCGACTTCTTCCTCCATCATTCTTGCTTTCTTCTGTGCTTCTATTAACGGCAGTTTGTCCTTCAATTCCTAACAAAAGATAACTTATATTGAGTTAATGTGTAATCAGTGAATACTTTATAGTAGCGCAAATTGACGATTGCTCAAACCTCCGCCTGCCACAGTTCTGTCATACTCGTCCTTGTGTGCGCAACAAGAATACCATTCTCCTCGGTCAATAGTTCAGGCGCGGCATAGGTGTCGTGCATGATCCAATTATTCACGAATATCCCTTGGTTTCGTCGTTTGGATCTACCAAGATAGGTACCGCGTGTTTTCGTCAGAACTTGTATAGTTTGGGTCTCAGAGTCTACTAGCTTCCTGTTCGATCCAGCCCCAATTGTTTTAAAGTCATACATCTCATTCTCTAGCTTGATAGCTGTACCATCCGGGGTGCGTAAATCACCGGTGTAAGGTAGCATCTCGAAAATGAAAAACGTTTCTGTCTCTCGCAGTGTAATCTTTACAGTCTCCGGCCGTGAAGGAAATATGTTTGGATCGATACTGGATGGGAGGCATAAAATTAGAACAAGTGTGTCTATATATATACTCTTAACCGTAATTCTTTGTGGACGCAACACTAAACAACTTGTAAATTCTATAACATTTATCGATATATCAATGAAAAAAAATATACGATCATTTGTTATTCATTTCCTTTTTTTTTTAATTAATAATGTCTTAATACTGTTAATTGGCGTCCCCAAAGGATCATTGCAGTAACACGGACAATGTGATTGGCTTTTAAACGTCTCTTTCCCCACTTCTGAGCCTCTTTTACGCAACCGGAAATGGCCTCTTGAATATAAACATCGGTATGCATTTAGATTTCAGTTCCATTTTCAAATTACCTAGGTAAATAAAACTGTGTCGGAGCTGGGTCCTCCGTGTCGTAAATCTGCGATTCGTACATTTGGGTGGACCAGAAGCTCTCGTACTGCGCGTCATCCACCGTCATCATACTCGCAGGAAACGAGGCCGTTCGAACGATCGCGGACGAGCTCTTTTTCAGGCTACTGATCGCAGAACTGGAGGACAATTGGCCGGCACTGCCAACACGAGTCAGTCCGATCGTTTCCAATGCAGTGATCTGCCGTTCATCGATCGAACTATACGTCGGGTGGGTTAGCAATCGTGGCGTGACGTCGACGTTCTCGATTATTACGCGAATCCCCTGCCGTTGCTGCAGAAGAATCGATGCTACGTTCTTCCCGATGGTTCTCCGTTGTTTTCCCATCATGCTCATCTTCAGCTTCGAGGAGGCTGGACTTTCGAACTTCCCCGAGGACACCATTTGCGGCGACACTAATTCTTCTGACTTCGCCATTCTGAAAACGATGTATTTGCGTTCTACGCGCGCGTTTCATTTCATGTAAAACAAAGTGGAATAACTATACCACATTCAACGAGTTTAGACAGTAACTATAAACAAAGAGAGGTGATGATCGTTTAGGTGGGCTAGAGACAGAGACAGTTGCGAGCCAATAACTGGGCATCGCGAGCGAATATTTTGGTTATTTTTACCGACTCGTATCGTTGAACGTACAATAGTACAATGTTAATATGTCCTCTGTACACCAAGGTATTAGCGTATTCGCCCCCCCCCCCTCCCCGAGAGAATTGTCAAAAGGTTCAAGTGATATTAAGTAATATAACCTTATATTTTTGCGTTTTGTATATATTACCGTAGCAATAGTAACTGATACCTGTAATAGAGCGTCTGTCACAATGAATTATTGTATTATGTTGACGTGTAGTAGCATTTGTTAAGATGCAAGTTCTTCCTGAAAAAATGATATGATGAATAGTGCTTTCACTAGTTAAACTGTTCCGTTCCAATGCACTCAAAGTACTTCAAATTCGTCCTCAAACCGTTTCAGTCCGCGATAAAGACGAACGCGTCGAACATCAGTAACGATATCCTTAACTCCATGGTGATGCAGAAATCAATTTCACGTTGACATTAGTGTTGTCAATAACTTCCGATTTTTTCATCAATATCTCTGTAATGCAACAGCTTTCGTAGTATTGTTTAAAATAATTATCGCTAAGAAATTATTACAGAGTGAATATATTAAATTTATATAAATTTACACGGTTCGTGCTGAAGCATTCGAAGTGTCTTCGATGCAGCACCCAAGCGTACTCTATCGACCCAATATGAAACCATTTTGAACTGTGTTCAAAGATTGGTCGATAAGGAACTAAATCGTGTACGACTACGGCGTTAATCAAGTGGTGGTTTTAATGTAACTGTATTAAAATTAGAGCTGGAGAATTGTAGTTACGGTCGAGGACAGGTCCGATAAAAATAAAACGTGAAACTGCGTAAAGTTCGTGCGAACCGATCGTCAACGATAGCATACGGCAAGTAAACGGTGACGGTCCGTCGTGAAATCTCTTACGTGTTATTCCGAACATCCGTTTCGCGAAAAATCATGAAAATCATCTGATGGCACTTGCGCAATTGCGACAGTCGTGTATCTGATCGTACGGGCTGATCATAATTCGGAACGAGCGTTAAGTTTGCTAAGGATAACATCGCCAAAGGGGGGTCCACAGTCGAGAGACGAAAGTAAGTGACACAAATTATGTCAGCAATGGCAGACACGGCTCTATCCGTATTTTGACGGGGCTCGCGACCTTTGAATACATCACCTGACAAACTTCGATCGTCGCTCGATTTTTCAACGAATATTTTGATCGAAGGAATTGTTCCATGTTTGACAGATTGTTGTTCGACTAGGTACTTTCACGGTGATGTGAATAGAACGCGATGATGCTATTTTCTGGTTCGACGTTTTTTTAGTATAGAACAAATGACCCAATCTCGTTCGCAGATGCATCGTACGTCAGTGAATGGGAACGAACTCGAAGAATGTGATATTGCACGATTGTGATTGTAAATTACGGCGTCTTTAAACGACATACGATCTTAACCTTTCACGTTTCTTGACTTTTACGTTTAATGGATTGTCCGTATCACGACACGTCGTCCCAGCGTTGTCATATTGTTTTTCGGAAATCGTTCCTTGGCCTACGACAGTGTTGTCAATGCCGAGCGATAAAAAATTATTAAAATTCGTTTTCTTTCGCGTTCCTGGGTACATGAACGTTATGCAAATATTTAATGTTTTTCTTTCTAGACATTTCCTTGGTCTTTTTTACTGTAATTAATCATTCTCTGTACAGTTGTATCCCATGTTAATTACAGGTAATTTACGTCTTAGGCAAGCCTTTCAACATGAGCACCACAAAGGAAGAGGCAGGACCCTCAAAACCATGGGATTCTACAACAGAAGAAACAGAGAAGGATAATCGAACTTTTGAGTGCAATATTTGTCTGGACACTGCCAAAGATGCGGTAATTAGCATGTGTGGACATTTGTTTTGGTAAGGAATTAAATAGAAACATTTATGTATGTATGTTCTACATTCCTGACATAATTTGTATCACCACACAATATTTATAATATAGTTGGCCATGCTTACATCAATGGTTAGAGACTCGCCCAACGAAACAAGTCTGTCCTGTCTGTAAAGCTGCAGTCAGTAAAGACAAAGTCATTCCATTGTATGGTCGTGGAGCTACAAGGCATGAAGATCCAAGGTATATTTTCTTTACATTAATCTATCACATTCTAATAACTTAGTAATACATTAAAAATTACATTTTATATTGTTCCAGAAATAATGTCCCACCACGCCCAGCTGGACAGAGAACAGAACCTGAAAACAACATTGGATTTTCCAGTTTTGGATTTGGAGATGGTTCCTACATGTCATTTGGCATTGGAACATTTCCATTTGCATTTTTCACATCAACTTTTAATTTTGGTGAAACACGACCAAGTGCAGGTAAATTACATTGTACACACACTGTTTTATTAACAATTCTTATGAAAACAATACAAATTGGTATCTTTGTTATTGTGTAGCTGCTAGAGGAACACCTCAGTATGAAGACGAGCAATTTCTTTCAAAGGTGTTTCTATGGGTGGCATTGCTATTCATCTGTTGGCTTCTGATGGCATAACATTTTTGTTCAACCATACTTCTTGCTCCATATTTTGTAATCTTGTCCACTTGATGGATCGATTCATTACATTTTTATTAATACATCTTTCCCCGTTTGTGTAATCATTGTTACTCACTGTGGTAACTATGCCTGCTTGAATAAACAAACGGGTTTTAACTGTCGTAGCTGTAATATTTTTACATGTACATACACTTTATTTTTAATCTTTTGTGATTACAACAAAGAATAAATTTTGTATCTAAACATAACACTATTGATGTTATTATTGGCAGTGTAGAAGAAAAAGGTATAAGTTTTCACCTTGTATTTATACTTTTCACTGAATACACATATTCAAGCAGGTTGTTTTTAATGGCTTCAGAAAATCTGGAACTTATGATATTTATGTATATACATATATGTAAAAATATATCACTTCTAGATATGTAAGATATTATTCAGTTTATGCAAACATACATATTTGATTTTTAGAAGAACCTAAGCAACGTAGTTTTATTACATTATCATGGACCTACACAGTTTTAATAAACTGCTAAAAAAAACAATGTATATAATCTAAGTAATAAGTTAAATTGATAATAGAAGCAAACGAAAAAAAGGTTAAATACATGAACATAGTTTATTTATTATTCTTTTCATTTGCATAGTGGTTATGGATATAGAATATAAAAAGGTAATTACAAAATGACAGATCAGTGTCATATAACAAAAACATTAAAGTCCAGTTGTTTACAATTTAATTCAATGTTGCATCAGTGATTGGACTGATAGGAAATTGACATTCCATGTATAGTTGTAGTGGCTATGTGAAAGTCATTAAACCTTATGAATGAAACATTTGTAACTGAACATATTTCGTATTAAAAACACATGGCTAATGTTATTTATTAAATGCAGTTTGTAATTCTTTTGACAGTCAGACATTGTAAAGTGCCTTAGAATTTTATTTAATACATCATTGCTAGAATAAACTTCAAATAAAAATGTTAAATAAGAGTGTTTTCAATAAAATTTGTTTACCCTTTATTATCTTCTAAAAGAGATTATATGACACACAAATGATAGTTTCATATAAATAATATAATACAGATATTCAATCGAATACTTTATTGGAGATCATAAATATACACTTACGCTAAGATAAACATTTTAATTAAAGTGCAGTGTCAATTCATACACAGATAAGTGGATCACAAGAATTCAAATCATAACTTACTCTAGTTAAGTTTGATATATATTATATAACTTTATTATTACAATTTGGTATTTTGCTTCTGACTGAGCATTTTTATTGGTTTGAAATTGTTTATTTTCTTTTTGTCAAAACTGCTTATAAAAATAAATTTCTGTTACAATAATAAAAAGGAATAACATTGTGCAATACATAAACAAAATGAATAAGCAGTGGGTACCCTACTACATAAGTTTCAGTTGCCCCAGGCCCTACTGTAACGACGAATTATTTCGATTTTATTTTACATTGGTGTGTTGAATCGTTTTAAACTTCGTAAAATGTAACAACTAAAACTTTTGAGTAAGGGAGCCCAAGCACTCCATAATGATCAACTTTATCACATTATGGATCTAATTGTTGCATCACAGATTGCAGCTCCATAGGGAGATAATAAAATGCTCCCTTGTCTAAATTAAAATGAGGAAAGACAATAACAAGTGCATCAAAGGATCTCTACAATATTTACTATTTTGTGCCTTAATTATATTCCAACTATTAATCATCTAACTGGAGTTAGAATTCGTCTATTACATTTATTGCAATTATTAATATCTCTTAAAAGACCTTCATTTTGATTTATAGAAGCAATGCTTATTTCTATTTACAAATAAATGTAAAAACACAGTTCTAACAATGAGTAATGTAGATCATAATAGACAAATGATAAATGGAGATCATAATAGACATAATTATAAAAGCAACATTAATAGTTTAATAAACACTAAAAGAATGTCCACAATTTACAGTTACTCATTCACTCTGACACTAAAGGCATTATTGATCTTATGTTCTATATCTCATCTCTTGTTGTTTTCTTAGTAAAACCTTTAGAACTTAACAAATCATTGCATTCATTCCGAGTCAGGCTTGACAATGGTAACCTTTCCACTTCCTGAAAAGTTAAAAATATATAACTATCCTATAATATACAATTTTATAATATACAATATACCTCATTATTATGATTAAGGAGTACAAGCTCTGGGGCAGCACCTCGAATATATTTGAATTCAACATTATTGCTATAAAACATTATAAGGAGTTATATACAGAACTTTATGCATAATAATCTCATACTCTTAATAATAATTCAATTCAAATCAATATAAAAAATGAAAAAAATAGACACAGTAGAAAGTCTTCTATCTTATGTTTATCAACTATTCTCCTTGGATTTTCATACATGATTATAACTTAAGGTTTCTGATGATCATGTATGCTAGAATTATGAATCTTATGTAAGGGTAGGTATAGGTGTATTGGTCTTCACTCACAAAGCACATAAGGCTGAAAAACCAAAACTCAAAAGGTACCTACTTCATTTAAAAAGTTTCTTTAACAATTATATGCATTATACAAGCGTATAATGTGCAAATTATAGTAAATTAAGGATACTAATTAGGTACATCTTTGTAGATAAAATCCTTTACATCTGACAGCCGGTTCAGAGTGCAACCACCGCAGCTCTGGAAACATTTTTTCATCACGTTGAGTTCTCATGATTTTGTATGAAATTGTAAGGTACTAGCGTAATAAAAATTATATTCCGTAAAAATATATATATTCTGTACCTCAACTCTCGCGGATCCGTAATAATTACTTGCTGAATCGACATTTGAAATCGCCAAAACGAGTGCAAGACAATAGATGACAGCTACCGTAGGAGCCATGTTTACTTCACTAAAGCGGAAGTTATACTTATATACTTATAAGTATACATCATCTTTTCCAATACTGCAGTATTAGATAAAAAATGGTTACAATTCTATTTGATTCTTTTTATATAATAACATGTATTATACAGTACCTTATGGAAATATAAAAATATTTTTCTTTGCAATGAAAAATTTGTTTATTAATGTTATTTTATTAAATATTTCTTGGATTTTATGATGTATACGTTATAATGTATATAATTTACATATTTTTTCAGTACCTGTTATATAATATATAAGTTTCTGTTTTAAATTACACGAAGCATGTACTGTACGGTTACATTGTTTAAATTTACATAAAAATTGGTGGAAGTAGTAAATCGACTTAAATGTCTTGCGCAGTAATTACATTTCGTGTGTCTGAAAATGGCGCTTTCTTGTGCAAGTAAGTTTTTCTTCTTTCCATTAGTATTTTTGAATTAGAAGCATAGAATATATTTATGCTAAACGTATATAAGTGATGCCACGCATTAATATTTTAAATAAAGTGTCTTTTTTTTTATGATATACGTTATGGATCATGCCGGCAAACACTAAACATAACCTAAAATATTTCGCATTGCCGCCAGTGCCTTCCACAAATATGAACATATGTATTTTCAGTTTCTAACGAAGTGCCGGAGCACCCGGTCGTATCTCCAGCCTCGGGTTTTATATTCGAAAAGCGTTTAATCGAGAAGTATGTGACTGAAAATGGAGTGGATCCTATATGTGGGAAAGAATTGACCATTGATCAGCTCATTGATGTCAAAAGTATGTTACTGTACTTTTATTTTTGATACTTTACCGTTGATCGTTATACAAACTTTATGATTTCTTATAGCCACTCCAATAGTGAAACCCAAACCACCAAGTGCCACATCTATTCCAGCCATATTAAAAATTTTACAAGATGAATGGGACGCTGTAATGTTACACTCGTTCACACTCAGACAGCAACTCCAAACAGCTAGGCAAGAACTGTCTCATGCTTTATATCAACACGATGCAGCGTGCCGTGTAATTGCTCGATTGACAAAAGAAGTAACAGCTGCCAGAGAGGCTTTAGCCACTTTGAAACCACAAGCTGGAATTGTACAAGCCACTGCCATTCCACAACCTGTATGAGAAACATACATTAATCTCCGCATTATCCAACTGCATAAGTTACCTCTAGTTACAAACTGTGTTTTATTTTAGGCAGTTGCTGTTGAAGCTGGTGGCACAGCAGCTCAACCTATGGAACAAGCTGGTATTACTGAGGATGTAATACAGAAACTTCAAGAGAGAGCCACAGTGCTTACTCAGGAAAGAAAACGTCGTGGACGTTCAGTTCCTGAAGATTTGCTTCCGCAAGACAGTATTCGCGCATTTCAGACACTTGCATCGCATCCTGTAATATTTATTTATTCACTTGTTCGTGTGTAAGAGTCCTAAGCATATTTTCACGATTGCAATTTGTTCAAGGGTCTCCATTCTGCCAGTGTGCCTGGTATACTGGCGCTTGATATTCATAGTGCAGATACCAGCAAGATTTTAACTGGTGGTGCTGATAAGAATGCTACAGTATTTAACAAAGATACGGAGCAGGTAGTTGCTATATTGAAGGGACATACTAAGAAGGTACTAATCATCCATATGTATATATTATATATGTGAAAAATGGCATATAGAATATATTTTAATCCTCCTAGGTTACAAGAGTAATTTATCATCCAGAAGAAGATATAGTAATGACTGCATCACCTGATACTACAATACGAGTATGGAACGTAGGAACTAGTCAGACAACGTTATTATTGAAGGCTCACGATGCTCCGGTGACTGGACTCTCGTTGCATCCAACAGGCGATTATTTGTTAAGTTCATCACTGGATCAGCATTGGGCATTCTCAGATATACGTACTGGTAGATTATTGACTAAGGTACATTCTATAGAAAACAAATAAACTTTAATAAATGTTTCAAATATACTTCAATGAACGTTTTACATTTTATTCTGTTCTAGGTTGCCGGACAAGTTAGTCAACCATTGACTACAGCTCAGTTCCATCCTGATGGATTGATTTTCGGTACTGGTACCGCGGACTCTCAAGTGAAGATTTGGGATTTGAAAGAGCAGTCGAATGTAGCTAATTTCCCGGGTCATTCGGGACCAATTACGGCGATCAGTTTCTCCGAAAACGGTTACTATTTAGCTACTGCTGCGGAGGATTCTTGTGTGAAACTTTGGGATTTACGTAAACTGAAGAACTTTAAAACGCTTCAGTTAGAAGAATCGTATGAAGTTAAAGATATTTGCTTCGATCAAAGTGGAACATACTTAGCAGTTGCTGGAACGGACGTTAGGTGAGAATTGTACTCGATTAATTGATTCGATTTTAGTTGCAGTTTATTGAACCACGTGGCCAATTATTTGTATACTTTTTCAGAGTGTACTTGTGCAAACAGTGGCAAGAACTGAAAGTACTCAACGATCATACAGCAGCCGCGACTGGTGTTCGTTTTGGAAAGCATGCACAGTATATAGCATCTACTAGTATGGACAGAACACTAAAACTTTATGGTTTACCTTGAAAATCTAGTAACAAAAACATATTAATTTAAGGACAATTTAAATTAGAATTTGTAGCATAAGCTTATTATGATGGACAGTGACAAATGCTTTTAACAAGTGGATTATTTGATTCAGATTTAAATTATCGCTTTTAAACTCTTCAAAAGAATTTACATTAAACGAGATTAGCAATTGATGTAACAAAAAATGTGTTTGTATATCTCTCTATAGATATTTGTTATGATTGTCATGAGTCATACATATTAAAATATCTGTAGTTATTTATAGTTCTTTTTAGGCTGTTTTGGTTAAACAATTAATTCGCGATTGCCAATATATTCAAATAATCGCTTGTTAAAATCTTTACACATTTATCCACTTAATTCTTAAACCGAAAAGTGTGATTGAAAGATATTGACAACTGAAATTTTGCACTCATTTCCAAGATTTCTAGATTTACCGCTAAGGTCTTCAGACTTCATAGCAACATAATAGTAATATTTTATACAATTTTTTAAATCTTGCTTAAATGTTTAAAAAGAAATTCTATAAAAAAGTATTGAATAAATGTAATTACATTTATCCCATTCATGGAAATGTGTAAGAAGTTTACATGTATGTATGTCGTTAACCGTTCATGAATTTGTTTCGAATATCTTGTAAAACAAAGTACAAATATCGAATAGCAGTGTGCGGTATTGTAAAATCAACATTATATAGGCAATTATTTTTATGAAAAACTGTGTATGACACAAAGTTTCTTGACTGTCGTTTACCTCCACTCAGGATACTTTTTAAGAGGACTGAAATACAATTTGTTCAGAGTATAAAGAATGAAATTAATTTATTCATTATCTTATAATCCCGTTGAATTAAATAAAACTGTAAAAATTACGAAAAGAAGAAGTTGGTGGAGAATGTATCATACAAAATATTAAATGTCTAAAGAATTGCGGCAAAAGTGCGTAAATGCGATTCAATTTACTTGCTCGATCTTATGGCGCCACTAGTCACGTGGTTTTTAACCTAACCTAATATCCTTTGTCCTCGATAACCAGCTCCGAATCAAATTAATAACAATGGCCGTCGTAGTGGCTGTCATTCGTTGGTACACACGGATTATGTGACAGTGAAAAACGCGTGGCGAGTGGCAATCGCTGCCGTTCGGTCGGTGTGATTATCTCACGAATGAGAATCAACGAGCCGCATGCTGTTGCGAAGGATGTTTTTCTAGTGAGTGGTTGTATCGCGGTGTCGACTAGTAACCACGGATGACCAGCTGACAATGTTTTGCCATTAGCATAATTTAGTGCTTAGCGGGCGTTCGCGGTAAATCCAGGATGTTCAAAGCTGAGGAGTCGTCAAAGGACAGCTTTCTTCAGCAAACGAAAGCCGCTAGGGAAGAAAGGGCCCATGAAAAGGACAGAGAAGTTGCTGTCACCTTAATTCAGGCTTATGTTAGGGGATGGTTGACCCGTAAAAGAATATTGTGAGTTCTCTTTGATTGTATCACTACAAAATCATTGTACTTCCTTCACGACAATTATACATGATTTTTCAACGATTTGTTGTTCACTGTAAACATAGCACTTGTCTTATTAATCAGTTTATGACATTTATTTATTTTCATGTTTTGTAATTTTCCATTAGATATCTGATAATTTTCGAATCTGCGTTCGCCTTTATATTTAATGCATGTTGATTGACGGCATATATTTATAGATATATTTTTTGGTTATTTGTGCATCATGAAAATAAATTAGATTGCAATTAGTTGAACAATGAATGAAATTTTCAGAGAAGACTTTGATACAAACTTTCTCAACGATGGTGGTACAGAGTCTAATGCAGAGCTGAAACCTGCTTTGTACATGTACAAGGTTATTGCAAAATTTTTGTATGTATATAGGAAAGAAAGGGATCAAGAAAGAATAGAAAAATTATGTAGGTACGTGCATACAAGACTGTATAGTGTGTATTATTATATGTACACCAGTAATGTAATGAAAAAGAATAAAACACTTTATGACACGAGATAAACATTTCAGATATTTAGTGTCGACTCTTGATTCAGAGTCCCCAGAGACTTCATATGTAGGACTGGTGCTGAATAAAGATCGTTACAAATTATGGATATTGCAAATGAAAAAGTTGTTACTTTATTGTCTGAACGGCTTAGATAATCTGAAACCAGAGAGAGTATCTGACCATAAATCCATCCATTTGAGATTACATACATTAGTTAGTTTTACATCCCCAGGAACATGGGCAATACAAAAAGTGGAAGGAATGGATAAACTAAGAGCTGCAATGAACCAGCTTTGCGCAAATATAATGGGTGACCTAGTCAGCAATGGGTTTTATCCGACTATGCAGGTAATTTATAATAGCCCTTATACTGCTCAGTATATTACAGATTTGTTCAGTTTAGTTTTTTTTGTTATAGGTTTTCCTAATGAAAGGATTGGGTAGAGTAGAGATCGCTTTGAAACCAATTGCACTTTCAGCAGCAGTCACATTGGCACTGAGGCCTTTAATTTCATCCCATATGTCAGACAAATTGGTATCACTATTTTTAATTAACGTTTTCAGTGTGCCTGCATTGGTTCATCATCTACACAATATATCATCGGTGGTATGTTGGGAATAAAACTCCAATCTGAACTTTGACTTCAAGTACATGCTAAATTTTATATACAATATATTTTTAGTGTATTTCAACATTTATCACTTGCAACTTGTTTGCAAGAAGCTTAGAGTTGCTGAATTCGGAGCAAAACTTGAGAATAGTTTTTAATGCATTAGAAGGTAGCTATGCACTGTGTTTACTAGCCAATTTAATACAATTGGCTAATATTGAAAGAGAGGAAGTACTGAGGGAGCTATATTTTCCTTCCTTTACGGTACAGATTTAGTATGAAGTATATGACTTTAAAACAGTTCTGAGGATTGCTATTAATTTTCTCTAATATTTTCTAGTTTGTTGTAACAAAAATGTTGGAAGCTTGTCAGCAATATGTGGTTGCAAAGCAGAGTAACTTAACACATTGGCATCCAATTCTTGGGTGGTTGGCACAGAAGGTTGACACAACTCTGCAAGAACCTATTCCATATGTAAAAACACAATTAGCAAGCCTATGGACAGGAAGAATAGTTACACAGTTAATTGGTGAATTAAAAGACTTTTTCCTTTAAAAATACCTTCATTGAAATTCGATTACATTTATAAATCGTTCTGTTAGGTCAACCATTAACGGAACTCATTGAAAAAGAAATACCTCCGTCAGTGGAGCAACAAAGTACGTCTGTTGGTACTAACATTTTTAGAAGAGCATTTTTGGAAGCACGTACAAATAGAAATAATAATACTAAGAACTATAGAAAATTAGGAAGTCCAGAAACTACTAGAATAGCTTTAATTTGTTCCCTGTATCAGATTGCTTTACATACACTTACGCAAATGAAGATGGAGATATTAACTGGTATGTATAAATGTAAAGTATTTTAATAATCTATTAATAATCACGACTATACTTGATGTACATGTTTATACCCTTCACAGGTTTATGCTACCAAGATAAAATTTTATACCACATGTATTTATTCCTGGGAACATTGGGTCCACATTGTGGTTTGAAAGCGTTTTTAGACCATTTAGCTGCCAATACAAAGTGCACGGCACCTGAATTTCAAATGTTAATATTGTTTTCTGATTGTACGACACATTACGTTACGTAAGTATATTTCAATACATGTATTAAGTATCCGACCATAGTAATAGTGTCACGATTATTCATCTACAGAATCTTGGATGACATGGAAATGTATGAACAACAAGATCCATTCAAGCTTAACGATTTTGTAACAATATCATATTTTTTAAATCAGTTTTTATACAAGGCAGTTCTTAATAACTTGTTTGGTGCGTATTAAAACCATTATATATATTCCCACATAATAGAACTTAAGATTGCGTTTGTTTTCTTGTATATGATAATTTCGTAAATGACAACTGGTTTAGCTATGTACTAAAGTTTTAGATGTTCCAGACGTGAAGTCGGTTTCCAGTAATCCTTTGTTCACCTCTCTTCATACACTTTTAATGGCAATTTATCGACGGGATTGCAGACGGACGTTTTGTCCAGATGGACACTGGTTGGCCAAGTTAAGTATATTTAATCAAATATTTCGTAAATTGTACTATCTGACTTTAAAATTGACGAGCTTCTAAAACAGGAAGTTCGAGTGTCAGGTTTCCTAGCAGATTTGGAAAAAGGTAGACGTGGTGCTGCTCTTCTTCTTTCCAAAATGCCTCATGTGATTCCTCATTGTGAACGTGTAGTACTGTTTCGCAAGCATGTAGTGAACGAGAAAGTTGTGTTGGGCTTGACCGAGAGTGCTTGCAACGGTACACCAACAACGCTAATCGTGGTTCATAGGTATTAAACATATTTTTATTTGACTAAAACATCTAAAATAAAATAAAAATGAGAATGTACTTTTCAGAACACGTATAGTAGAGGATGGATATCGCCAGCTTGCAATGTTACCTTCTCAGGCATTAAAAGGTTTAATCAGAGTTCGTTTTGTAAATGAGCAGGGTTTAGCCGAGGCTGGCATTGACCAAGATGGAGTGTTCAAAGAATTTTTGGAGGAGACGATAAAGAAAGTTTTCGATCCATCTTTGAATCTATTCAGAGCAACCACTGAAAATCGACTTTATCCGTCTCCGACATCTTCCATGCAAGATAACCACTTGCAGCTATTTGAATTTGTTGGTCGTATGTTGGGTAAAGCTGTGTACGAAGTAAGTGGATATTGAATTGTTATATATGTTCCTGACTGATATTATAAATGATATATTTTTGCAGGGTATTGTTATAGATGTACCTTTCGCTTCCTTCTTTGTTTCCCAATTTTGCGGGCAAACTGGAGGGGCATTGTATAGCTGGTTGGACGAATTGGCATCTCTAGACAGAGACTTGTACAGAAGTTTAACTCTAGTGAAGCATTACAAGGGTGATGTTAGACAGTTAGAATTGACATTTTCTCTCGATGAGGACGTTCTAGGAAAAATAGTTACGCACGAGTTAATTCCTGGAGGACGAGCGGTGCCGGTCACCAATGAGAATAAGATTAATTATATACACTTAATGGCTCATTTCAGAATGCACATGCAAATAAAAGATCAGACAGCTGCTTTTATGAAGGGTTTCCGTTCTATAATTAATCTTGAGTGGTTGACGTTGTTTTCAACTCCGGAAGTAAGACAAAACTTGTTCAAAAGTTCAGTGATTAATCGTGCAAAGCGTTTCTCTGAATTGCTGCTTTTTTTCAGCTGCAAAGATTAATTACAGGCGATAATGTCCCGTTAGATTTACGGGACCTGCGAAGGCACACGCAATATTACGGCGGCTTTCATGACAGCCATCGCGTTGTATGCTGGTTATGGGACATTTTGGAAAAAGATTTTTCTGAAGAGGAAAGGGGTTTGTTCCTGAAGGTATATTGATTGTGTTTTACCTGCTAGCTGTTAAAAGTAATGTTTTCGTTTTCCTTTCGACTTACAGTTCGTAACAAGCTGCTCAAAGTCACCTTTATTGGGTTTTGCATATTTAGATCCACCCTTTTCTATTCGCTGTGTAGAGGTTGGCGATGACGAGGACACGGGTGATACAATCGGTACGGAATTCTAAATCTTACTGTTGTAATTATAACATGTTTCGTAATATGTTTTCATTCTTCTTTAAAACAGGTAGTGTCATAAGAGGATTCTTTACAATTCGTAAAAAGGATCCGCAAAATCGTTTGCCCACATCGTCCACATGTTTCAACCTCCTTAAATTACCCAATTACCAAAAGAAGAGTACACTAAGAGAGAAGCTACGTTATGCGGTTACTAGCAACACAGGCTTCGAGCTGTCTTAATTCAGAACTGACTTAAAATCACAGTGATGTTATCGCTCAATAATACCTAACGAAAATTTATACAAAGTGATCGAGTGGTGTTTAGCGAAGATCAAACATGAACTGAATGAAATGGTAGTTCATACATACTGTCTGTACAAAATTCAAGAAGAAACTGTTGCGCGTTATATCGAGGATTCGCATCAATTTTATGGAACAATGTACGTATAAAATGAGAAAATTCACGTTTTCGTTTTTCTCAAGAGGTCACTAATATCTTTATTATTCCACCTATCTCTGCTGCTATTTATAATTAAAGAAAACTAACGAACCACGTTCTAATATTCTTTGAAATTTTCATGATATTTATGTGTATTATAACAGCGGGTGTATGTGCGCATTAATTTAAATTGACAACACCTTGTTTCTACACCAATTAATGTCTTTCAACTTTAATTCTATACAATCTCTCGCCAAATGAATAGATATCTTAAGGTGTAAAGCACACTGTACCTCATGAGCTTAATATTGCTAATACTTGTGCGCTTGTTAGTTAATAATACCAATTAATAAAAAAGCAACAAACACGCGGGGCAAACGTTATATGTCCGTACTCATCGGTGCCCACTGAATAATAATAAAAAAAAAGAGGGAAGTTTCACGAATGTCTAAAAGTTGATGAATTAGTGGAAAGTCGAGGCTCCGTTTTAAAAAGAGCTATTTTTGCGGAAAATTTTGTAAAAATTTTTAACAAGGTACGTATGAAAGAGTACTCTGACCCGTATGAATATAGATATAGCATGATCACGGGCGCTCATGGGTTTAAAAAGTCAACCACCGTATACACTTTGACATCAGTTTAGTTGGATCGGGTACGTTTGCGATGTGGATCCTACTGTTCGAACGTTTCGAGCTGATACTTCTGTAACTATACTTTGTCTGCGATTTTTGTACGTGCCCGATGAACGTGACAGAAAAAAAGAAAAAATGGGAGCACGAGGACTGTGTTATATCGCTGTACGCAATTATAGCGAAGAGTAACGGATACTAGTGTGAAATTTATTTTTTTCGCGGTTCACGCGTTCTTTCGGCGAACAAATGGAGGACATTGTCGACAGAAATTCGGTCAGACCAAAGATAGAAGCCTATGTAGCGCGAGAAGAGGTGATTCGAGATATGTAAACCTTTTCATATTTTCCTACACAATCGTATTGTAAGTTTTCAGGCCTGTATTCACAGATCGTACCTATATCGAATAGGAATAAGTATCGAACCGGCGTTTCTAGAAGGATAATATAAATCGTAAGAATGAATTAGGTTTAATCGTGTACCAACTAGTTTGTTAACGTGCACAATGTGATTGCTAGAAGGAAGAAAAAAGAACAAAGAATTATTTTCATTATGTACATGGGGGAAAAAAGGAACGGGAATACGAACAGACTAATTTTGGCCTTTGTTACTTTCGATCAGAATTTTATCGGATTTGCTACTCTTGTATTGTTAATTGTGAATACATGCCTCGCAGATATGTGTACAATTGAACGAGAAACAACAAACAGATAATACTCTCCTTTATGGGTACACTTATCACTGAAACGATATATGTATATGATAAATGTGGATATCGATACAGACATGGATATATGCAATAAGATGTCGAATAAAACTGTTACGATTGTAAGATAAGACCCGACGAGTTTTCTTTCGAGATCTCTTCGTAGAAATGGTATCCATATTTTTTATTCAGAATGTTCTTTATATTCCATATAAATGTCCCACCAAAAATAAATTCGCAAAATTACTACGCAAAAACATACTCGATTTTTTCTTACAATCGTATCATAGACAAAAGCCATGCTTTGTAAATGGCTTGTTTGAGTTACTCGTACGTGCGTAGCATTTTTTATAAATGTAAGTTCTCATGACGCAGGAAAGGGAGGAAAATGATTTTTTAGTTTAATACATTCGACAGTGATTCGTTACAATCCTGTAAATATACATGTTCAACTACAATCACGCACATCAATTGTCTACTTCATTAACCCTGTACAAATCAATCGATATCTTGGTTAATTAAAAAAAAAAATGAGTCACTCAGTGGTTATTACATTTCCAGGTCCGATTGAGTAAGGGTTCGAATCAAATCCCCGTAACGGTAAATTTGATAACATATAAACTTCTTGTTTCTAAATAAAAACGATTTTAATATTGTACATTCATTAAGAGTACGCTTGATGTTAATAGATAAAAAATAAATTCAATTAATGAACCGCAAATAGTAAAAAACAGGCAAGTTGCATAGCCGCTCGTATTTGCAAAGAGTACGTACGCAAGGATCGCAGGTTTGGCTGCGCGTTGGGTCAGGGCGCAGGTCACGTGACCCCCCTTTGTGAGCAGCTGGCGCTGTAGACGGCGTAGCTCGCCTTCCCCTTCGGCTAGTGGCCAGCAAGCCTTGGCTGCGAGAAGACGTGTGTTTCGTTCGTACCGCGACGATCCCTCCATCGCGGCTACGCGGAGACTCCTTTTTTTTCTCTTTCTCTCCCCCTCTCGTTTTGTATGTGCGCGCGCGCGTGTTTTCGGTGTTTTGTGTGTGCGTGCTTTGATATCTGGTACGAAAGTGGCAGTGTTTTTTGGCTCGGCCGTAAGACCCCGGACACCGAGAGTCGAATTGCTCTGTTCGTGGCCCCGTGTACCGACGAATAGTGTTTCGTGCCCCTGAAGCCGGAGTTCATCGTGGCCATCGAGGACTCGACCGAGCCTTTCAGTGTTCCCCTTGTCGTTCCTTTATCTGTTTCTCTCGCGTTACACAGTGTTTCTTACGGACAAGCACCGCCCCCTTTCCATCTCCGTCCCACCGAACGCCCGCGACGTTATGAGGCCAGCTGAGCGTAACTGACGGCGAAGAGGGAGTACGGGCTAACGTGCGTGTGTCAAACATAACCTAAGCGTCAGTCGTCTGTCGATGCAGTTGACTACGCGGTGAAAATAACGTGGCGCGTGTTTCCAGCGCACCTGCGCCTGTGACTCGTAACACTCGCGCATCGAGGACACCTTTTGTCTCTATTAGAAGCGTCGAGTGTTCTAGGAACCCGCGTCACTCCTTATCCCTTGGCTTCGTACGCGAACCAAGTAGAACCGTCTGACACGCAACGACTTATCTGTCCTCTACCTATCTCTGTCGGTGCCCGAGAAGACGCGCACGAGGACATCAACTGCCGTCCCCATATCCCCTCCTCCCCCTTCTGGAATCACCCTCTGCGTATCATATCGCATATCCGTCGACGGTCACGATAAAGGACGCGATCACGGTCGCTTACCACGGGTTCGAACGTGGTGTCACGGAACTTCCTCGTTCCCCCGTATTCCCCGCGAACTCTCCCTGTTCCCCTTTCCCACCGTACGTCCCGAAAGCGCGCGTCATTTGAAACGCGTCGAAGCAACCATCGGACCTCTTCTAATTATTTCCACGGATTCTCGTTCCTATTCGTAACCACCATACAAATCTTCAAACTCCTCGCGGAAACTATCACGTTATGGAACCGACAGCACTATCGAGACGATTCCACCAGTAAACACGGAACCCACCCAATTGAACCGGTGTAAATTCATCACAGGACCTTCCAGCGGGTGGTACAACAAGAGAAATAAAATTATCGACGAATAGTGTTCCCTTTGTCTCGGCACGGATGCTCTTAGTCGCACGGTGAGGAGAATAAAGGGAGAAACCGGGGAAAACAAAGTAAGAAGGAAACGAGATCAACGGATTGTGTGTCAGTGTCACGTGCGTGTCTCCGGTGTGGGGGGGCCGACCGCGAGATCCGTAGTAAATCAGTGTTCCAACGGGAAAGGTGACGAAACAGTGTCGGAAAATATATAATCGAAACGGGACGAACGAGCAGGGGAGGAAGAGAGGCGTGTCCCGGGTTCCCTGGAGCAGCGGGGACCTTGGCGGTGGCGGTGGCGGTGAATCAAGGAAAGGGTTGAGGAGAGGGTGGCCCCTAGGGAGAGAGGAGAGTTTTGATGGCAGTGGTTGGGCCCAGCCGGCACTCGCGGGTGTCCATGAGCGTGTCCATGTCGCTGATGCAGGGGGGTGGGGCGGGGGCGACAGGCGGCGGCGGGACAACGGGGGCCCATCCGGGGCAAGCGGTCCTAGCTGCTGCGGCCCAGGCACCCCCCACTTACTACCACCCCGCTGCTCCTGCGCCCCCGCCACCGCCGCCAGCCCAGGATCCCGTTCAGCCCGACAGACCCATCGGGTATGGTGCCTTCGGCGTCGTCTGGTGAGTAATTGCACGTTTCTACGTTTACTCATACCCCTCGACAAACGATACGCAATAGGATGGTCGTGAAAACAGACCCCTAACCGACACTGGTTTTAACCCCTTGCCGTACCATTTAGCCCGACATAATCCGGGCCAAAATGATGCGGGGATGTGCTGAATTCCCTTATTCCCATCTACCACTATTTTACCATAAGCATACTTATGTAGTGCCTAATATATGATCGAAATTGATACCACGAATCTCACTCGTGAAATTCATGTTTGGTCCGAAATTGGTAAAACCGATCGGCCTGTTTTGTCTCCCCATTATGCCGCGCGGCCTATTGGCACGTGCCGATGACATATCCCCATATGTTCGATTTTGTCGTACTGGGGACGCACCTTTATCGAACATTTATTCCGTTCTTGGCGCTCCGAAAAAAATAATATGGCAGTAGGAACAATTGTAATTGAACTAGAACAGAGTTTAGAGGGTTCGTCAGACCTTAAAGTATGTAAGGCCCAAAGTCTCCTACACCTGTATCCTCGTCGATTTCTTTTGTTCCATCGTTAACTCAATTTTACAACCAGGCCACATCTCTTCCACGGAGACTGTATTCTGTTTACCTGGCGCTTTTTATGTGACCGGACGACTACGCAAAAAGGGCGGTGATGACAGGTGACGTTTCGGGTGTCAAACGAATGGTCGTGTTTCTTCTCCTTGTTCGTTGAAATTATGCCATCGAACGGCTGCTTTCTTTAGGTTTGAAAATTATATCATCACCATGTGAATCTGTAGCAACTAGAAATTTCGTTCCTTTGACAGAAGTTTTATTGAAGTCGAATGACGAATACGGCGATAGTTAGCCCAAGCAAATTATTATATATACCGATTTGTAATTACTCGAGTCTGTTTAACTTTCCCCCTATAAACATCGATCGTAAAACATTGTAAAATTAGTTGCCCTGGATATCCAAAGACCGATATCCGGTGGACTCGAAAATATATTATTACGCACAATATCTAATTCGAAAAAGTGGACCGAGGGTACACACGTCACTTGAATCGCACCATTCCTCGAATCGGATAAATTTTCGCGAAACGTTTTAGTCCCGGAACGTAAGAGCCGGCCAATTAGCGCCACTTTCTTCTACGTTCGTTACGCGCCGGACGGGGAGAATCTCTCTTCGTATCCACGGGAGAGTAAAACGCACTTTCCTTCTTAGCGTGTGCATAAATTGTTGCCCTTTTTTACTACCCCCAGGTCCCGAGTAATTTGTGAGTTCGATAAGCAGCGGTATAAATCTCTGCCCTCTCCGACACTTTTTGCCACTTGTGAATCCACGGTGTGTGTGTGTGCACACAGCAGCGTAGTTTCTTGCCCGGTGCCGCGAATAGGATGACGTATTGTCGCGCGAACTTGTTTCCTTGATTTATCCGCCTTTAAGTAGCACGCGGTGTGCACCGTTAAAGAATTACGTTAGCTCTCGGAAGGGGTTGATATCTACATGGAGGTGTGATTTCGTTGGTGCGTGTACAGTGTTGAGCAGAATTTTATTCGAATAATGCACAGTGAAAAGCAGCAGTATCTAAGGGTGTCGTTCTGAGTGTTAAACAGTTAATGAGATTAAATAATTGTTCGACGAATGTCGATTCATTCATAAAGAAGTATTATTTTATAATAAAAATTGAAATTTCCACGTTTAAATAATTAAAAATGACGAAATACTTTTTTTTTTTTATCTTTTATTCGTTCGAAACTTTTTATTTAGATAATGAGTTTGTTCATCACTGTGTGTCTGTTAGTATGTCCGACTAGAGGACGATCTTCTTCGTAAAGGGACAAGTTGATAACCCGCGATAAATATTTGCCAGTACAGTAATTCCTCGATGAATGCGACATGAAAAACTGTGTTATTCTCACCATTGGGGGAGTTCCCTTCTGGAGCCGCTCAAAACAGAATAATCAAGAGGTAAGCAGAGGCTCGATTTCGTCCAAAAAACAAATTTATGAGAGGCTGCAAACAGGTCGCACTCATCGAGACATTACCGTAGCGTCTTGTTTTAGGAAAAGGATGGTTTTGACAATTTCTCGAGTAGAAACACTTACCAGACTCTATAGGACTGTTAACGTCTCTGATCATCGCTTGCTGTATCTACTTATGTCAAGCACGTATCGAATGAATTCTCAAAACCGATTGTCTTGAAAACGGAAGGAACAAAATTGATTGTGGATTGTAACCGTCTATAATTGTATGATCCTGTCTATAATGTTGCTACACTATCTCAGGAACAAATATGTATCTGGTTAATTGTAAGTCAAAGTGTCCACTGGAACTACTTCGTTCCCAATCGTGACGTCCGATCCTGTCGGTAACCTTGCCCTTCGATATCCGCCGAATTACCAATCGTGCATGATTTTCGGTGAATTTCACAGCCCCACCGTAGGGAATTTACGCATGGTCGTTCCGCCTCATTACGCGCCGACTGGTTCTTGACACTCGAAAAATAATGCCTCTTTATGCTCGACGACGACGACGACGCAATTACAGAAACATAAAAATTTTTTCTCCGCTTCTGGCGTATGTATCGTTACGCGGACATAATTCGCTGTAATCCCGTAATTGGCCTCCATTATCCGGTCGGACGAACTTACTAAGCGAGCAGGTGTTAAAGTAGGCAGTTGGGGGGGAGGGGCGTTATCTAGCGGACGTGGTTTTCTTGTTTCACTCTGATTTGTTTGGGTAAACGCGAATCCGCGTTCCAGCAAGGTTAATTTTTCTCGCAAATATAACTTCTGTTTACACGGGAAATTTCATATTTATTCACTTTGCTTTGTAGAAAGTTATTCCATATATATTCGTGGTGAACAGGTGGTACAGAGTTGGGCAGAATTTTATTCGAATAATTCATAACGGAAAGCAACAGTATCTAAGATCGGTATCTTAACTTTCAAACAGTCAGTGAGATTAAATAATTGTTTGCCAAGTGTCTATTCATTCAAGAAGAAATATTATCTTCTGATAAAAATTAGAATTTCCACGTTTAGTCTAGTCAAAATTGCGAGATACTTTTTTTTTTCATCTTCTACTCGTTGTTCGAAACTTTTTATCTAGATAATGAATTTTCTTATCTCTGAGGTGGTATACGAGCCAATAAATTCATCGTATCCTTATATTTAGCTGACGTGAAAAGTCTTGAATTTCTATATAACGACAATTATTATTATTTCACTGAAATTTTCTTTGGTTTTCCTCGTTACGTGGATAAACCCTCGGACATTAAATTCCGCATATTCTTCCATTGATGTTTCGTGTAACATTTCAGATGACGCGTGTTCCTTTTAAATCTCATCCAGGAAATCTTTGACTAATTTACATAGTTTTGCGTCAGTAGTTTTCTGTCTTCTTGTAACTGCCTCTGAATCGAGTCATTGTAACAAATGGACCAGTTTAAAAAAAAACAACATTTATGCAATTCCATTTAACAGCCAAACATCTTTCGACGAATTCATGTGAATATTGTACTGTATTTCACTTTGTTATTATAAACACATAAAAAGAAATAATTGAAACTAGCTTCAACTGATTTTTTTTTTTTAAATTCGACTTACACCGCTTTAAAAAATAACCGTTGGTATATTGACTCTATTCTGGAATAAATATAAAGAAATCACCACTATATCGGCTTAAGACCCCGAGTCAGACCTGGTCATCCGTGGAGTTAACCTAAAAAAATCATTGAAAGTTATTTTTTTAAACGGTCAGTCTGTGGTCTATCGCAAGAAATTGTACTCGATTGTTCGATCGAAACCTCCAGTCGGTCAGCCTTAAACGAATTCAATTTCCATGGTTTTCCACCAGTCGTGGTTCTCCTTGACTCTCTCAAACGGCCATATTGCTAAATAAGCGAACCTGCAGTCGTATATACCTCGTGGAACAAAAAAAAAAAAAAAAAAAAACAAAACAACTGTCTGCTCTCCAGAGTTCTCGGTTTCCAAGATTTCTGCTTAGAAAGAAATAAAAAATATCCGCCTCATCAAGGTTACCATCCTCCCCCAAGACCCAGACGAAATATCGTCGACGATCGACCAGGGCCGTCGCGATATTTACTTTCGACGAAAAAAACCCAAGAGACAATCAACAAAAAGTAAAACGTCGTATGTTCGTTCGAAATACCAATACACGTTCTTGGATTTCTTTGTTCCGCCGATAACAAAAACGAGAAAAACACCCAACCCCAGAATCACGGTGGTTCTCTCGCGTAAACGTTTCGTGTGGTTCGCTCGACTGTTAAATCTTCGATCGATTTTCAAGCGGGACTCGTCGGTAACGTAGCGTGTCGAGGACACCATGCATCGGAGTGATACACAGAAAGCAAGTCTAGAGAAATTACGAGCCGACAGGAAACCGCAATAAATACCTTGGGGGGGGGGGCGAAGGGGGGTGTAAACGAAATAAAGTTCCACTGGAATCGTAGGATAACTGCCGGTGTCGAGTGATACAGGGTGTTGAGAAAAATATCGGAAACACTCTACTGGGTCGATTCTACGTGGGAAAGTAAGACGAAAATCAAGAATGACGAAATTCGGTTCGCGGCTTCGTTTTGGTGTTATCGATCGTTGAACACTCGGCCGAAATACGTCTGACGCGATGGGTTGTGCTACTTGGGAGGCGCGTCTGTCAACTGTTTCACGAGTTCCGCAGTTAATAACTCGAAAACGAAGCCTCGAACGCAATTTCGTCACTCTTGATTTTCCTCTCGGTTTGACGTGTAGATTTCGTTCTGTGAAAGTATGTTTCATAAGGATTTCGATCGATGGAAATATATGAGATGGGAAATAAAAAATGTGGAAAAGGTGATTTTGATTTTTGCTAGTTCGATCGAAAAATTAACGAAACCAGTATCGTTTGAAATGTCCCCACGAATTCTAGTTCTATTTGTCAGGCGAGGAAATGAACAAGAGGATTTAGGCACAATGGCAGCAGCTGCGAGCGTTTCCCTTTTGTCGGTTATCCCGCCGGTGGGTCTACCTGGTCGACAGAGGTCGCAGGTTTTGGGTGGGTTTCCGTCAAATGTGCGACACGATGAAAATGACGGTAATTTAAATACCTGGAAATAATTCCTGTACGTTGGTATAATTACCCGTTGGTCTTAGGTAGATGATGTATTATACAGCACTTTGTTGTTTCACTTTCGCAAAATATTTCTTTGGCAACTGTTAAATAATTTGGGAATTAAAGGGTTAACTTCTGCATCGTCGACACACGACCAACCGCGAAACGGAGTAACGGGACCCGTTCGATTTGTATTTACAGAAAGAATGTACATATTTAATATTGTCTTATCGTTCTGGAAGTTGTGTAAATTTCGTTCGTTCAAACATTTATCTGGATCCACCTTGACGTTTGGTAATCTTTCATTGAAATCACCCAGAAACGAAAACATTGTTCGACTGTGTCTCGCCATAGATTTTAGCTTCTCGAAAACACCATTATATAGATTTCGATACAGTTTTCCTTTCGAATAAACGAAAAAAAAAAAAAACAGATACATCGACGTCGGTTTTCGACAAATTCAATTTCCCAGACCAATAATTCGTATTTACATTTCGGTCCACAATGGCGTGCGCGCGATAAAAACATGGATTCGTATCCGTCGATATCGATTTGTTTTGTCGGCAAACAGAACGTTTGATTCCTCGTTAAACGAAACGGCGGTGGGTGTGTTGATTTTCGACTCAGACACCGTTTAAGTGTATTACACGCCCGATAGGCGAATCGACACGCTCGGGGAGAGTCTGAAATTCTTTACACGCAGTTCGGCTCGAGTGTTTATAACCCGAGTCGACGACGTCCAAATTGCTCCGTTTTCGTTTCTAACAACAAAGATGATTGATATTTCGTGTTCTTGACTGTTCTAACTCCATTTCTCAACAAAAATTTAGTTAATCAATTTATGTGCGTCTAATTGGTCCGGAGAATACGAATTCCCCATAATATAAAGAAAATTCAACCTAGAAAACAACAAATGTTCTTTTAAGTCCTAACTCCGAAACTTTGAAAGTTTTTTTTTCTTAATGTATCTCCAAATGACTAACAATTAAAAATTTATATTGATAATAAGATAAAATTTTATTGAATATTGTAATAAATAGTTATTTAGTAGATGATATTATAGTACAATATGTTTCATTATTTTACTAATTCCCTGCTTCTATAACATTAAACCTCGTAAATTTCAAACGCAGTTTTGTCAGTTTCGAAACTAGTGGAGATAGAACAATTAAGAACCAGAGCGACGATTTGTCTCGGATATAGCTTCGAAACATTCAAAATTTCTTCCCATCTTCGATACGATAACGAGGTTATATTTAGACCCCGGTTTTCAAGAATCTTCATCCAACTCGACAGCTTTCGATAACTATTCTAAATTAGTAATCGTCTGTATTAATTCAAATAAAAAGAAAGCCAATTCGTACAGAAATTTCTTTAAAAATGTATTTCGAAGAAATATATGCAGGGGGGGGGGGTTCCAAAAGGAACCACGTCATCAAAACCTTCTGAAGGTTAAGCTGTGCTTTCATCCCGAATGACGACAAACTAGCCGAAGAAAAAAACAACAAAAACTTCCGTCGAGGTTCTTTACAAACTGATGAAAGTTACAAGAAAAATCGGAATTTTTGCAGTTAGGAATTTCTGATTTCCGTCTCAGAAATACAACTTTCAAACAAGCCTTTTTCCAATCTCTTGGGAATTATCGTTCTAGAAAAATTCGCGTGGAAAAGCGCGGGAAATGTATAGTTAAAGGCCAGCGCGCGCGTCAGCGATTTCCAAGGGGGTTGGAAACACGGCTTCCTGGGAGGATAGAGTGGGGGGGGATGAGAGTGGGAGTCGCCATGACGACCGCGGCACATTCCGAGATAAGACGGAATCGTGACCAGATTGCGTATAGGAGCTCTCTCGAGTTTAAATGAAGGTTGCGTTACCGGTCCCACGGTGTGCATAATATATTCGGGTTTATATGACGCGCGTGTATGACGCACACACTACCGTACAGAAGACGATTATACGACGATTCGAGTCCGTGAAATATTCCGTGATTTATAAATTCGTGACGGAATATCGTATAAATCGGTGATTTCTATATGCGCCAGAGTGCTCTCTCTCCCCTTCTCCCATCATTATCTGGACACGCAATTAGAGATTATTGTACTCGAGATATGGAAATAATCGTGTACTCGAACGATACTGATTCATCGGGTCGTTCCTCCGCCAACGTTTTCCCCTCCACTCGATCCTCTTGCTGCTTTCTCATCCTTCCACGTATAATCGGTTCCGCATCGTTGTATTTGGAGTTGAACTGCAACGTAATAAATCATTTATAAATAATTGATCGAGGAATTTTTCTTCTAGCAATTTCGTGTCTGTTTCTAGTTAGCTTTGATCTGAACGGTGGATTGTTCGTTTGTATCCGTGTGGGTGATTAGATTTTTCTTATTTACATTCTTTTTACAAGTACATTCAGATTGGTTCATTGGTAGAATCTCCAGATGTTTTTGTGTCGAGAACAGAAGTGAACGGGACGTTTCATTTGCATTGTTAGCGTTACTGGTTGTTTTATCGCGAGTGGGGAAACGGTTGTTAACGTATTATTAAAAAAATTTCACTTCATTACGATTGTAAACGCAACGGTGTATTATGAATTTTATTCACTTTTATTCCCGAGCCCTGTGCTCGAGTGTTTCTCGCGCAATGTTTTCTGTAGAATAATTTCACCGAAACAGAAAAGTGGTGCACATACATTATAAAAGGTTCATACATCCGGACAGCGAAGTGTACTCGAAGCACAATGTGTATATAAACACACAGCGATCCATAATTTATACTTTGTTCCTGTTAAAATCCCCTTATCCTGTAAATGCAGTTCTTCTGTTGAATCATTTTACACCATCCGCACACTTCATTCTAGCATAAATCACTCGGGTTTGTGCTCTTCTCACAAAAGAATTTCGGTAGTTCGAAAATTCTAATTTTTATTTTAAAACTCCGCAGGTTTGTAGAGGACTTCAATAGAAGCATCCAGCAATTTTTCGTTTTTGTTGATATTCGGTTCTCCGGGATACCACCACCCCTTTAAAGATTCATTTGTGTTCTCCTATTTTCCTGTATAGTTTGCAAATTATAGTAGATATAAAAAAATTGTCAAAATTAAAATTTAATGGCGTTCTAAGCTTTATAAAACTGCAATAAAATTGTTATAAATTTGTTTATTGAAAAACCAAATTTTCAACAATTTTATCATACAGCTTTATAGAGCATAAGACCCCATGAAATTTTCATTCTAACAACTTTTTGATATCTACTATAGTTTTCAAGACATACAGGAAAACAGGAAAATACACATTAACCTTTAAGGGGGTGATTTCAGTTCGAAGAGTGGAATATCAGCAAAATCGAAAAATTTGTCCAATGTTGCTATCGAGGTCCCCTACAAATCTACGGAGTTTAAACGAAGAATCGTAATTTTCAGAATACCAAAGTTCTTTTGTCTCTTTGCTCTCAATGGATCAGAGCCTCCGTCCCTCTCTCTCTCTCTCTCTCTTAAGTGATTGTTCGATAATGGACGACACGTTTCCATTAATAGCGAAAGAAGAGTGGGGACAGTTGGACGGGAGGAAAAGTAGGAGAAAAACGGTTTGTTTTCCGTTTCTTTGAATTTCGACGCGACGAGGCGACGACGGTCCCGGGGAAGCGTGCGCGACGACAATAGCGTGCGTCGACCGGAAGTGGGCATCGAGTAACCGCATTTAAATGACAAAAAGACGGCGTTTATTTGGAAAGGGGGGGGGCATTAATAACGAGCAGAGAGGGGGCGTGAAACGCCTGTAGGGGACCACCCACGAGTGACACAGGGGAATGGAGGGGGGTGGATGTGAAAGCCGTATTTTCACCTATTGTTACGCGACCGCCTTTTAGCTTAGCGCCCGCGCGTACGCAAGATAAGTGTATTGTGTTCGGATTTTATACTCGTTGGGTAACATTGTCGTGCCGTCCATCCACCCAGTAAACATTTCACGGGTTCGCGTGCGAACGATTATTTTTCGAACGTTTCGCGAAACGCCAGATGGACACACGGAATTGCTGTTCACCTGTGCACGATTTTATTTGTATAATAATACACACTGAAAAACAGCAGTATCTAACACCGTTATCTTGACCTTCAAACAAGTTAATAAGATTAAATAACTGTTTGCCAAGTGTCTATACATTCATGAAGAATGTATTGTTTTATTATAAAAATTGGAATTTCCACGTTTAATCGGTGAAAAATGCGGAAGTACTTCTCCAATTTTCGTTCGTTATTCGAAACTCTTTATCTGGATAATGAATGTGCCCATCGCTGGCGATTACTCACGTATCGCTGCACAATATCGATTCTGGTTACATGGTGCTTTTCCTTTAGAGCAGTTATCGCAGGGGTATACGATTTCAGCACTTCGTGAATTGCAGCATTTTGGGCAAAGCTTCCAGTTTGGAATCTTCCTAGTAGTGAGGAAAAAGCAGATGCATTTAACGTGTAGCTCTCTCCGTGCAGTTACCGAGACTTCACTGTATTTCCCTACCACACGTAACTGATACAACAAACTTAAGCTAGACGGTAACAGTCAATAAACGATAATAACTAGACACCAAGAGGTGCCAGAATTAATATAAATTTTATTAACATTTTCTGATAAATATTTCCCTCTTGCACTGGACCTCCCTCGATTCACCCATAGGAATGCCAAAGGCTTCGGAAAATCATCTTTGTTTTCCTGCACAAAGATCATCCTTTTTCATATATGTAATTTACTGTAAAAAAGGGATATCCGTTTATATGTATATAAATAAATAAATAAATGTTCATTTCCACGGGGAATTATTCAAAGTGATGCTAATAAGATCACGAATTACACGGTTCCGTATTATCAGAGAGCATCTCGTCTGCGCGACTAGGAAATCGGTCACGTTCCTCTCCAACCACCCCCACAACCCCTTCGTGTATTCGTCTATCCCGGATTGCTGCGCCAACGGGAATCGGTTTAAGCGGATTACACCGCGTAGCAGGCATTCCCAGTTGGTTTAACGTCGACGAGACGAGGACGAGCCCGAAACGGGAATAATTCTGACAACTGATTTTTTTGTTTGTTCTTTCGCGCGTACGGGAACACAGCTTTTAACGGAAGACAAAGATGTTCGCCTCGTTTCCCAGGCATCCTACTCCGTTTCAAGCGAGCCTCGACCTCGATAAATGTCGGCAGCGTCGGTTCTGGTAACTTCATTTGACTTTGTAAATGGTAGAAGATGTTTTCAGTTGTCGTATTTGAATAATCCCCTTAGCCTAGACCCAGTGTCCATTTCCTGATCTTCGTTCGAGGCGGAGTTTCCGGCTACGCTTTCAGGAACGGAATTTAATTCGATCCGTCGAACACGGAGCCACTAAGACCACATTTTTTGGTGGACCATTATTCGTCGGGGTCGTCTCGAAGAATTTCTGGAATCGGACCCACTTGTGTCATTTTTAATACGGTATTGTGTAACTGGTGGTACGAGAACCAGATAGGGGATGATTCTATGTGAAAAAAATACAGTGACTCAGAAATTTGTGCATGGAAGACTGTCAAATTTTATTCTATATTTTCGACATATTTTTTCACGAAATATCCACCCCATTCTCGGTTGTACCGTGATTAATGGGACACCCTGTATTCACGGGCAGCAGACACGTGCACACGAGCCACGCAGCTATCTCTCCCTCCGCGTTCTCTCCTCTAAAGGGAATAACTTATGCCGTTGGAGGCACAGTCTGTAGGGCCGCGCCCATCCAACCCCCAACCCTAAAAGGTCTCCCCTGTTGCTGAATCGCTAATAGAAACGAGATCTTCGCGGGGAGGCTCGTTCAATTTCCCCGATGGACTTTCACTCTCCTTCCTTCGAATTCCTTTCGTCGAAAATGGCTGGATCGAAATGAATAAGCTCGCGAATTAACCACTGCTCGTTGGTAAATTCATACCGCGGAGCTTGTTGGAAAAATGATGTGATGATGATTGGTATTATGTGTTTTAAATGAATGACACAAATTAATAACACACTTAGACTTTAATATAAACTTAACAGTGTGATGTATGTATATATGTGTACTGGTTGTGATCGATGTGTGTCGTGTTGACGGTTGAATGTGTTCTGCCGAATGAGGGAATGTATACAGGGTGTTTCATTTAACTGGAAACGGTGGAATATCTCACGAAGGATTAAAGTTATCAAAAAAATGTTTGTACAAAGGGGGACATTACGTGGTATAAATAATTTTTCTGTAAGTGTATTATTGGGGGAGATATCAGAGTCGAGTTAATTTTTTTAAATGGAACCCTGTATTTTTGTTTATTCATATTATGATAGTGTTTGTTGATACGAATTCAACGAACTGCCGCATGATATCATTCCGAGTTGTAAAATATCAGCAACACTATTTTTACCTTTAGGAACGATCAATTTCGGTTCGAAATTTATAGAAAAATGTTGCATGATTCTTCCGCACTGTGGGGTGGAATAAAGTATTTCTCAATATCCAATCGTTTCGACCGGTTGGCTGACGCGCGTCGTCGTCAGTCGCCCGCCTGTCCTCGACAGAAGGAGAACACGTTCTAATGCGTCCTCTGTACTGGAGCCGCGGGTCGCGTTTCGCAGCCGATGACGCACGCATATTTCACTGCACGTGCGCGCGATGCGCCGTTTCCGCGCGTTATTACAGCGAAAACGCTGCCGTGCGCACGTGTACATATACACAGGGTGGTCCGTAATTTATCGCCACGTACGGTTCCTTCACGTGTGTTTAAAAGGTCGAAATATATAAATCGCGAGCCATACTTTTCCAATGTGGCGTTAAACGCTTAACACTCGATCTCTTTCCTTCCGTTCAGTCATCAGTCACTGACGCGTAGTTCCTCGAGTATTTCCGAAAATTGATCACGCCCGATTTGGCTGAAATTTTGCAAATACCCGTATTTTCCATAAAAACACTGTTTGCGAGAAGGATTTTTTGACGACTCGAATATTAGGGTCTGCAATTTTCTGAAAAATATTTTACGACAAAGGTTCCAGCTGAATGTCCATTGTGTTGCCGGCCAGAATAATTGTAAAACGCGAACTCCGTACGTGTCGGTTTCGCAACCATCGCAGCTGGCCTCGGTGGCTGCCAGCAAACGGGCGGATTATGGTACCCACGTATATGCACTCTGTGAAGATAAAGTGCTCGGGAGACCAACGGAGAGAGATAGAGTAGTCTGTTTTCAGAAGGTATAATTGACGATTCAACGATCGCGCACGGAGGGCAGTTAAGCTGTCGGGAGCACACGGTTTAATAAACTGTTCTTGGGTAGTCGGCCGCTGCCGTCGCCACGGGTTTAACCGCCCGTCTGAGAGAGTGGCTCTCTTTGATGTCGAGACAACTTCCTCGGGGACACGATCGAACGAGCTACTCCCCGACGAGACCCCATCAGCCCCCCCCCCACCTCTCCGCGTAACCTAATATTCTAGGTGTCGCTGGAGCTTAATACTCGAAAGACTCGGACGGTTTTCATGTTATAGTAAATCCTCGATGAGTGCTCGAAGGCTCCTCGGCACTGACTATTAATTCACATCCCTTATTTATATATATTTTTCTTATACATGATGTTTTTTATATCGGTCACTTGTTCTTAACAAGAAAACGGGATGTGAAACTAAATATTCAAGCGTTACAGTGTTAACGCATCGTTCTTTTTCTGCGGGAACTTTAAACGGGACGAGTAACTCGCACAGAATTCATTGGCGTATCGATCGTATAAACGAATAGGAGCACAATACCGTCGACCGACATGATCTCCAATATCCGACCACGCGTGTTCCGACTACGGCTGCCATTCGTAAAACCATTAATCTAGGACAGAGAGCATTAAAACCCCCTGACATTTCCCCTTGAAACCCGGACACTTCCAACTATTTCTTATATTAGGTACGATATCTCAAGACAAAAATTTCTGTAAATTATAGACTAACCGCGATCAAAAAATAAAGACGAGATATAGTTGTACAAAGTAGGAATTTATTTGCGACGTATAAAACGTACAAAATACGCAAACTTAACTTATCGTAAAAGCCTGGTTCACTACAGAAAATCTCCCCGCCCTCAAAAAGGGAACAAATCGGGGGAAAGCCGGACGAATGGCAGCTCTAGTTGATGCTTCTGATCGTAGCGACTGGACAGTGTTTTTTTCCCGCAGTCGTTGATGAATATGCGTCGCGGTTCGAATGGACGCGCAATACGGGTACGATTCTTTATCGATGTTTTATCTTCTGTTCTCTTGACGTGCTCGCGGGCCGCCTCCTTTCGTCTCGCTGCTCCCAACGTCGTCGTCGGCGTGAAGACAAATCAACAGGCCGGTCAATAACGGCTCGCGAGCCACCACGTGCGCGCCTCTAAGCCCCCCGTACACGCATAAATCCGGACGCTGATCCCTTGGGGCGGGAGGGGGCGGAGAAGGGCGACGGGGGAGGGATGACGGAGGAGGGGGAGTGGCTAGGGCGGTGGGGGAGGGGCGATAATGCTAGCCAGTTAACGACGACTAACCCCGATGCGGATGCCCGCAGTAAAGTGAACCTTTTAAAACGGCTGAGCGTGCAACGCGGAGGAAAGATCCACCGCCGGTTTATCCTAACGATCCGTCTCGCGAGATACAACAACACGACTGTCTCTCATTGTCCACAATTCTCCCTCGGTTACAGACAGTTCTTGGCTTGTTTCTCCTTTTTTTTTCGTCCCCCCACCCCGTTCAGTTTTGCCCTCGTTTTTGTACTGCAATTACTCTGTGAACCACGACGTGTTTCTCATTTACATTTGGTCTATTTTCGGGACGATTCGCCGTTTCGAAGAACCTGGTTTCTAGGCGACACTCCATTGTTTTCTACTTGTTTTGTAACTGTAGGCGTGTTCTTTTCTTTTTTTGAACGATAATTGTACTTCCGAGGGTAGCTGTCACGAACCAGCTTTTGAGCCACATTTGATTTTTCAATTGTTCCCTCCGACACATTCTTAACCAATTTCGTGGGCTCCGTTATTTTTACTACTTCCGTCACCCTCTAGGTCTTGTATGTCTAGACCGGTTTTTCGTTTTATCTTGTTGGCTTTCAAGAAATCAGAACAAATTCAGGGATACTTTCCAGTTTTTAAAATTGAACGTTAAAAGATTTCTTTTTACAGTAACAATCCCTTCGTTTCGGAGATATTTGAGCGCGAAATTTCGCTTGTGTCGTAAAAATCCCAAGGGGGTCATAGAGGGTTAAACTACGGTGGACTCACTTTTAATCGGTCCCCGTGGGACCAGACCCCTCGGCCGGGTAAACGGATAGTCGGTTAATCCAAAAATACACGTTAAATATTATCTATGAAGTTAACAAGGCAATTTCATTTTCTATTTTCTGTACCATGATCATTTTTTTTTCGAGTTAGACTTTCACCCCTTTTTTCTCCGCGTCATTTCGTGCGTATGCTCCGGTTCAACTGTTCCGTTTCCGATCGTTCCCTCGTCTCTCAATGTGTTCGTCCGTCCGCCCCATTCCTCGTCGGGCAACACGCACATATAATATGCATGCATGTATGTATACATATGTATGCACGCGGCCCGAGTGCAAGGTCCTAGCATTGACTCCGGACACGCCATTGGAGTAAATTGCACAAGCGGCTCTCGTTCACCGACTCCGTTTACCGACCGGGCAGCGTGTTAACCCTCTATTGTTCCTGTGCAATTTTTAAAACTAGAACTATCAAGCAAGTCAAAATGACTTACCAATACATTTTACAACGACGATTAAAATGTTATAACAATCAATTTTCTCAGATCTTTTGTAACTTTCATTACGATACGACAGTAAAGAAATTAGTTAATTTATAAATTTGTAAATTTTCAAAAGTTTGCCATATTTATCGATCGATCGAAAAAGATGATATGCGTTTATAGATGGTAGTTCTAGTGTCCAGTCACATACCAGTTTTGCACTATTATCAAGCAAATGTAAATGTTTTTATTCCCTAAGGTAGATCGATGTAACTGATAAATCATAATGTAACTGATGATTTGCGCGAATGCGCTATCGTTCGGTGTGACCTTAAAGTCGAAAATACGTATTCTGAACGGAAAAAGGAAACCTATTACAAAGAATGTATTAACTATATCTATTACATCGCTTCTGTGTATGTACCCTCACAAGCAACCTCGGCTTCCGCTAGGGGAAAAAGTGACGTAGAAGAAGGGCCTTCTACCACTCGGTAAATTTATTCGAAGTATTGAAATAAATGTTAAATTGAATGATCATTTGGCATAAATTTCTATAATTCCCAATACCAACTGTTAAGAAGCGATTTCCCTACGTCACTTTTTCCCCTAGTGAAAGCCGAGTTTGCTCGTGGCTGTACATGCATTTTGAGATTTTATAAGAAGCGAAATTTCGGGGGTTAGCAGTCTAGGGTATACATATAATATGTCTGTGGATCGAACTCGATTTGGACTGTCAGAAATCTTGCGACAGTTCAAACACACACATGTGTCTGAACAGGTTTGATCACCCCACCACTAGCCCGCGAAAGACCGAAGTTTCGGCCGTGAATCGAGCCGAGAATTCTCATCGGGGGCGGGCCTGGCAATGCGGAACTCGTTAGCGTTTCACGGCTGCGTTTCCGTACATCGTCCTTCCGTTTCGTCGTCCTTCGCGTGCGTTCTTGCATGCCTGGCCGCGGAGGAACGCTGATAATAATCCGGTTGCTCTCGACAAGGAGACACACAGTGGTTCTATACGCCGCCTTTCATTAGGAACGCTTGATTAAACGTGACTCGATCGCCAGTACAGTGGATTATTAATTATTCTGCAAGTTAATATTTACATAAGAACACACACTAAAATTTCCCTGTATTGTGGTTAAGATGAAGACGAACCAAGTATACCAAGTCTGAAATCCTGTTGAGACATAATATTTCTTCAGTAAAGGATACATTACATTCCCTGGAGAAACAAGTGGTTTGTTTTTATTTGAACCACAATACATAAGAATTGAACAAATTTTGAGTACCTGAAATTGTGAATTTGCATGAACAATCTACTTATCAATTACTTTACATAAAATGTAATTTTTCGTAAAAGTTCCTAGTCTAGTTATCACGACAAGCGACATATTTGACGACGGTGGTTTTTATTCAGTGAGCTTTTTCGAGTTCGGCTCTCCAGTTTCCGTAAACAAATCGTTAAAAATCGCTCTGTTCGCATAAAGACATTCTGCTTATTATTCACGCTCACCTGCACGAAAGCCACCGTATTCACTAAAACAAGAACCCATCGCCTCTTCACACTCTGTGTGTATTATGTATATCTGAGATTCTTTTATCCTCTCCGCTCCCACGTCGACGAATAGTCTCGGGGTGTGATCGAGGACCGGAATGATTTACGAGAATGCAGCTCATCTTTTCCCGCAGCTGCTTATTCGCGTGCGAATTATTGTCCTGCCTGCTGGATTTTTCCAGCTTGAATGGTTCTGTTCAGGCGCGAGAAACCGCGGGATGGAGCGTTTTCATGACGCGCGACAGCAATCAGAATATCTTTGAAATGCTCTATTTCGACGCTTGTTGCGTGTGATTCGAAGATTCTGTCTTCTCGATCCCTAACAACCGAACCCGTCAAATGGACGGATGTCAAAATTTTTATTTCACAATTACGGAAATCATGAACGTGCTTTTGTCAGAATTTATGCTGATTTTTAAATCATTGTACCTTATATTATATCGTATTATATATTTTATATATCAATATATTATATAATTTAGTTTAACATACATTCAACTTTGATCAATTATCAATTTAATTGCATCGTTTTATAAAGCATAAAAAACCACTCCATTAATTTTTTTTTATATTTACGATAGTTTTAAAGATATACAGGGAAATATGGAAATCTACCTTCAAGGGATGTTTTCACCCAGAAGAACTGAAATACGGCCAAAAACAAAAATTGCGCTATACTTCTCTTGAGGTCCCCTACAAACCTGCAAAGTTAAAATAAAAATCGGAATTTTCGGGTTACCGAACATCCCTTGTTGTTTAGGACAGAGCAACGCGATTGTAGTTATTCAACGAGTGAATCCAAGTAAACGGATTGTTCATCTAATCTATAGGTTGACATCGACCTCCACGAATCTCCAGTTTATCGATCGTTTCATCGACAACGACGGAACAATCTTTCTCCATCTGATCAGTGATCCTTTTCGTGTTCTTTTTTAACAATCGAGCAGACGGTGCTCGACCAGAAGGAGAGGTGTTCCGCGACGTGTTTGGGTTCATTTTGATCATCGGAGAACGGAGGCAAAAGCCGCAGGGCAGAAGGCCCAGACCGTAGAGGACCAGCTGCCAGGGCAGGTGATGGCGCAGCTGCTCTGGCGAGAGAGAACTCTGCTCTCGCAGTAGCCGTCTCTCATCGGGGATCCCCTCTCGGCCCCCTGGACCAGTCCTCGGCTGGGATCGATGCGCTCTCCGGCGTTCTTCCTCTCGAAAAGGCGCCCGACGAAAATCGACCTCGCTGCTCACAGCGGCCCTCTACACGTTGAAGTTTCGGGCTGGTATTCCCAGGCACTCTGGTCTTCATAGAGCCGACACACGCGTTTCAAGGCTATTGGCCTTCCAGTAGGGAAACTTTCCAAGGTGTAGGGGAAGAGTGTTGAAATTACTACTTATATACTTCATCGGACAAGTCAGTAACTGTGGACAAAGGGGGGTGAAGATTATGTGGATGGAACAGAGACAGTTGCCAGTCAATAGCCAGTAAATATTTTTATTGACTCGATTCGTTGGGTTGCACGATGCAGGTTGCTACCCGTGTGGGTTGGTGGAATCGGTGTATCGAAGTCAGAAGCGGAATCGTTGCAAAAATCAGAATATACTGGACTGGTGAGCAAGACCCGATTCCCTTGCATGTTTCAGCGTGTGTAGGCTGCTTGAAACCGATACAGGTCTCGTGAACAGCTAGGAGTACCCTAGATGTCGTGAATCGCCGCCATGTTGCCACTGTCTACGAGCCACTTTGGAAGTCTTGTATTATTTATTAAAGCTCGTCGAGCTCCTTAGAGTCTTCGAATCTCCGAATTGATCCTCTAACAGAGGCGCCTTGTCCCATCGGTGCCCTGAAGCTTGTAAGAGATTATACAGTCGATTCTCGATTATTGTCACTGTCGTCGAGCAGATAGGAACGTCGAGATCACGTTTACTGTTTCGATCGGACACATCTAACCGACTTTCAAGAAGTGTAACCATAACGGGGCATCGAGGATCGAGCGAATCCTGGTTCGTTCTCGATGTTCCTACGTTTGCCCACGGAAATAGCTGTTAAATCGCGAGAAAGCAGTCGGACGGCCGGGCAGGTCATGATATCGCCGCTGTGCGTACACCGAGACGCCGTAACTCGCAACAAAATGGCGATCCTTCGGGCCCCGGAGGCTGCCGTCTTTTTCCTGAGTTTCCATTTTTTGCTCTTTTTTACCCATATATCGATCTCGTTAAAAACCTCATTGCCGCGGTAGGCTTAGAAAATCGAGCACCTTTTGCATATACAGGGTGTCTCAAAATAGCTTCGACTCCCGGAAGTGAGGGGTACCTGAGATGATTTGAAACAATTTTTTCGTTAACGAAAATGTTACCCGAGGCTTTGTTAACGAGATATTAACGAAAAACCCCGACCAATTAGCGCGAATCTGCCGGCCACCAATCGCAGCGCGTAGCCAACGCTACCGCGGGAACTCTGCCGGTAGACTCGCGCTCTGATTGGTCGGGGTTTATCGTTAATATCTCGTTAACGAAGCCTCGAATAAGATTTTTACTAAGGAAAAAGTTGTTTCAAATCATCTCAGGTACCCCTTATTTCCGGAGAGTTGAAGCTATTTTGGGACACCCTGTATATACGCATAATCCGAGAACTTGTCACGCTCTAGATACGAGCGCGAGCACACGTTTTCATCCTACTTGAACTGGATGTATTCTCCGACTGGATGAAAGCAACATTGTGGGTTGGGGACTGCCCAAAATTGGAAACTGGCTCACCGACGCGAACCAGTCGACTCGATTCCTCGATCATGGGATCGTAGGGGAATAATCTTCTTTAGATGATTTGGAGTAAATATAATTAGGGTATCGATCCTGAGAATTTCTATTCGAATCAGATTTGCTACACAGAGGACCGTGTGATCTGTGTGCCTTGTCCCGAAGTTTCCGTAGCTATCGTTCCTGATGCCAACCTTCCTCACAGGGTTCCAGCGTGAACCTGGTATGTCAGAATATTCATCTATCCATTCTTTTGAATTTATTCATATAAGAGTATAAAACCCCTTAGTATATATAAGTAACTTAGTTAATTGTAGACGCTTGGTAAGTGCAGCAATTCACAAAATTTATCGTCATTCACAATTATGCTGATGCAATTATATTAGCTATACGATCAGAACCCCGAAACTTGACGAAATAGATATCTCCTTTGAAATCGGAGCACACCAAAAACCCTTTGATTTTCAGCACTCGATAGGTCAGTATCGATGTGAGAACGGATTGTGGTCGGTGGCTGGACGATTATTAATTCCCCGGATTTGTTTTTCGCCGTGTTGGGCGAGACGGATCACACACAAGTTTCCGGCTGCTGCTGCAACAGCCTGGAAATTATATTTTATCGTCACCCCGGGCTCGGAGTTAAACCACCTACATGACAGGAAGCCGGCGGAGAGCATGTGTTGCGGGTATTTCCGGTGAGAGACCGGCGTCTCCCCTGCGTGAACGCCGCTCACACCCCTCGTGACTTTTCGACTCGCAGACTGCAGCTGCCTCGAAGAAAAATGTTGCCAGATCGTGTCTGTGTATGCGCGCGCGAGCGTTTGTTCATCTCCCTCTTTCTGTTCCTCTTTCTGGTCCAGCGAACCGTCTGCTAAACAAGTAATTGGCCTTGGCAAAACAAGACACGCCGGACGCTGACTAATTATCCCCGTTGATATCGCGAGCGCACGATTAAATCTGGCTCGTGCCCACGTAATGCCGTTTATTAAAATGAGACACGGCAGGAACTTGTATCGGACCCTGTCTGCTTTATCGTTCGGGGTCCGATAGGGGGAACACTTTCGGGGAATGATGATGGGAGATGAATCACTTGGACTTGAGGGTATATAGAGGTAAAATTCATCCCCCATATCTATAGGATGGTGATTAGGTTCGGGAAAAATTGTCGTGTTATGTTAAAATAATTGAGTTTGATTCCGCAAAATTCAGTGAACTACAATATTTTGCACAATTCTTTAAGTATTTTATAAGGGTACTGTGTTATTGGATTGTCATATTGTAGGACTATCGAGGTCTAGGATCCACCCTGTTCTAGTTTCTATCCTCTTCTAGGGTCGATTCTGTTCTAGGGATGTACCCTGCTCTAGGATGTACCCCGCTCTAGGATGTACCCCGCTCTAGGATGTACCCCGCTCTAGGATGTACCCCGCTCTAGGATGTACCCTGCTCTAGGATGTACCCTGCTCTAGGATGTACCCTGCTCTAGGATGTACCCTGCTCTAGGATGTACCCTGCTCTAGGATGTACCCCGCTCTAGGATGTACCCCGCTCTAGGATGTACCCTGCTCTAGGATGTACCCTGCTCTAGGATGTACCCTGCTCTAGGATGTACCCTGCTCTATGGTCTACTCTGTTCTACGATGTACCCTGCTCTAGGGTCTACTCTGTTCTAGGATGTACCCTGCTCTAGGGTCTACTCTGTTCTAGGATGTACCCTGCTCTAGGGTCTACTCTGTTTTAGGATGTACCCTGCTCTAGGGTCTACTCTGTTCTAGGATGTACCCTGCTCTAGGATGTACCCTGCTCTAGGATCTACCCTATTCTAGGGTCTACCGTGTTCTAGAGTCTACCGTGTTCTAAGGTCTATCATCTTCTAGGGTCTATCCTCTTCTAAGATCTATCATCTTTAGGGTCTATCATCTTCTAAGGTCTATCCCCTTGTAGAATCTACACTATTCTAAGGTCTACATTATTCTACACAATCCTTTGAATGTGTTAGAGGGCAATCATGTTATGGATCATAATCCGCGCAATCCACGATTCTTCCTTTTTTCTATGGGTGTTATTGTTCTGTTATTTGAAAACTTCCGAGAATAGTCATCGGGACACTAGAGCCGCGGACAGACGAATGAAATCTGTACAACGAACTGCCAAAGGAACAATGTTTTCTTTCTCCAAATAACAGAATTGTATCGCGTGCCATCGTCGGTTTACCAGTCTCACCCCTGAGAAAAAAAAAACAGTTGAAACGTGAAACAACGAAAAAGAAGAACAAATACAAACATGACAATTTAAACGGTTAATATTTGAAGAATCGTCGTAATTAGAATTCTCGCGTGGCGGTTATCGATGTAAAAGATAAATATCATTCTTTGCACTTTTCCCATTCGCTGGACAGAACACGCTCACGGTGGAAACGCGCGGGAAAATCCGATTTTACACGGAAATGCAATTTCGACAAATACTACCTACCCACCCCAAAATGTTATCTGCGCGAGCACACGCAACCGACTGTTGGAAAACTGAAAAACCGTCGTCGCGTGGCCGCGTACACGAGCCGTCGCGCGCCTCTATTAAACTGACGATTTAACCGTATTCAACGACGAAGAAAAAAAGTCAATCGTGAAATCGCGTTTTTTTTTCCACGATCACAAGAGATGAAAAGACTACCACCCCGCATGATTTCGCCACCCCGTTTTCGCCCTCTGGTTATCACGATTTCGATATCGAATTTCGCGTTCTCCTTTAACGTTGGAGTTACTTTTTTCTCTTTTTCGAATCGACATTTAGAAATTTCCATAAAAAAACTGGGCGGTTTTTATCAGGCCACGATTACACGAACGATCGATAACGACCGACCGTGGGTCTTTATTCTCGATTTAACTGGTTAAAAAAACCAATGGTACTTTCGTGAATTATTCTTTTATGCAGCCGTGGTCTGTCGCCATATTTCGGTGGGGAACCGACGGTAGTCGCAGGTTAAACGCGTTCTGCGAGCTATTATCAACGCCCAGGGGTCCGAAACACCAGACGGAAATACCTTCGACGGCCGACAGGGAGGGGTAGGAGGGTGGTGGTGCATATGGAGGATTTGGTCGGTGAAGGGGCTGAAATCGGCTTTAGGGATGGGTGTATGTGCAGTGTTTGCACGGGGTTACCGACTGCATCCCTCTGCACACAATTCCACCCTCCCCCGACCGTTGTTCGATCGAAAGGTGAGGGTCGTGAGAGTGCCTCGAGACGCGTCTCTTTCTCGTCCGAATAAATTTCCCACCGAGATATATGTTCGGTCGATACCCGTGGATCTCGATGATCGAAACATCTGTGGCGTTAATTGTGATCTATCTGATGACAAAATTTCAGGATATTTCACAGATTTGTGTCGTGTTGTAACTGAAAGATCGGTACAACAGTTGCTCTTTGGTTTCCTAGGCTTTATAATTCGATCATTGGGTTTCGACGAGAGATCAGTAGAGATGGGACGAAATATATTACAAGTAGGTTCGAATTTAACTGGATAGTCTCGAACGTTTTATAAATAGTTCGAAAAAGGAGAGCAATACTTTTAAGCAGACTCGAACATAGACGAAATAGGTTCGAATCAAATATACTCGGAATATGGACGAGTAGATTCGAACCTTTTACGAGTACTTAGTCTCTATTCTTTGAAATTTTATGTAGTTTAGCGAAAATTCTGTACAGGGTGTCTCAAGATAGTTGTAAGTCCTTGAAAGGGGTGACTCCTGGGGTGATTTGAAACAATTTTTTTCTTAATGAAAAAGTTCTCCGAGACTTTGTTAACGAGATATTAGCGAAAAACCCCGACCAATCAGAGCGCGAGTGTTTCTTGTAACTAAAAGTTACATCAGCAAGTGTGCCTCCTGATACCGTTTAACTATTATCTGTAATATTTTTTAATACCGTTAACAATTTCGGAGATATTCGAGTGGATCGATTTAACTTTAAATAAATCAACAAACTACAATATGGCAGAGAGATGTCATATGTATTTGAAAACTTCTAGATTCCATCGAGACACAGACACGTGGAAGAACACCTGCCTCGATTTCGACGAGAATCGGACTGTATCATATTTTGCCCACCGATCACGGAAATGTCCTGATGCTTGCATGACAAAAAAAAAAAAAAGAACGCATATCCGCAATCCAAAAGAGAATGTATGTTTCAAGCGATTAAAAGTTTCAACAAGGCATATTTTCCACGTTATTTCGCCTGGACGCCGTTTCCGAGAAATTGCCCAATAACGATCGTGTCGCGATCGAAGAAGCTCACTGTGGCCCGGCGCTATCCAATCACCTTATCGCGTCGTCCCGCGATAATTGGACCATTATTTTTCCCCCCCCATCCGGCCACCGAGGAATATTCCCGGCTATCATGATGTCCTTGGCGCGATACTTTTCGAGCGAATTTCTATTTAAAGCCGCGGTTACACCGGGAGCGATGTCCACGAAATTTGCATCTTTCCTCCAGTGGCTTCTCCTTAAATCGCTCCTTTTATCTCGTGGATGTTGCCGCGGACAGAGCCTTGACCTGTCTCTCCGTCGTTCCGAGAAAATACGAGGAGAAACCCGAGAAAATACGTCTGATAGTAACTTCAAAAAAATTTCTTGGCTCATTTTTTTTTACTATTGTTTATTCGATTGTTATTCTGTCCGACGATACGTCAAACCCTGTCTTAACCCTCGTAACCGACAACTAAAAATAGGCCTATCCGGGTCACTTGTGACCCATGTCGAAGTTTTAGGTAGTAAATATGATCTAGTATTAGTCTTATCAGTAGTAGTCGTTGGACCAGAAACGCGTTAACCGTCTATATAATTAAAATTAATGTTTATTGTTCTAAGTAGTTTTCGATTCAAGGACGTGACGACACATCTGAACGTTATATCTTTCGTTCTCTCATTTTCTGGTGCTAAAAATGGGTATTGTCATTTAACAAAATGGAATTGACCTCAAAATGACCTCTAAATTTGACCTCTATGTCATGACCAAGATCACCATCAGATCTCTTGAACATTAAATATTTCATAAACTAATGATCATATGCTACTGAAACAAACATCACTGGCTTCGGAATTTCAAGCTCTCTGACTGTGCTATACATAATTCAAAAGTCAGCGTTACACTTGGGGACCTCTCCTTGTCCTGTCGTCGTTGGGCATAGTATACCACTCATCGAGGATTTACTGTATTTCTGGCCTATGGTCGCGGCCGAGATGTCGACGGAAATGGGCCCCGTGGATGCTAGTTCTAAACGGGCCTAAGTCCCCTGTCCTGTCGTCGTTGGACGTGGTGTTCAATTGACTCTTACCTGGCCGACCTACCTGCCTGCCTGGGCAACCTTGACGCGCATTTCAATGGACAGCCGTGGTGGCACGGTCTCGCGTGGACTCGCAACCAGTTTCTGCGATAATGCTCTCCCGTGGACGGACGGACGGAGCTCCATAATCTTGCCGTAAAAGGAACAAAGCGAATGGTGTCAAGTCTGTCCGTGGACATTACGTCTGGCAGGTGCGCACCGCCGCCGCATCGTCGTCGTTGTCTCGCGACGCCAGTTGCTTTAGGTGTGCCCTATATGTGTGCGTTCAGCGCGGGGCCTGATGCGATGTTGCGTGTGGCGGCCGACTGCAGGTGGTGCGCAGCTGCGCGCGCGACTGCCAACCGAACGGCTGGGCCCCGCAGATGCGCGCGCGCGACCGCCAGGGCCCAGCAGATGCGCGCGGTCGATGCAATTTTCTCCGTTGAAATCGGCTCCTTTCGTGGCCGCGAAAAGACCGAACACGATGGACCCTTCTTCGCCTGGTCTTTTTGTTGATTTGCGGGCGAACTACCTGCGAATAAATCTACGGGTATACAGGTGCATATGGCGCCCGGGGAACCTTCGATATTTTGGTGTTTAGTGAACATCTTTGACCGATGTTCGTCGAATTGTGGAAAGTTGGTTGATTCACTATGGTGGCGCAGACATATAATACCTATACCACGCGTTCGGAATAGCTAACATAGTCAGGCCGTATTACAAATTTTGAAGAATTAGCTGCTGTACGATCACCATCGGTGGGGTCACCTCGGCAAATAGGAGCATGAACCGAATGAAACCCCAATCGGCGGATCACGCCGTTCTGAACGCGTTAACCCTCACTTACCTCTGATGGTAAGGTCTGGATCATATTTGACCCAAGTTTTAGTTCCTCTTGTGCTTTACTCACACTACTTTTTATTATGTTTTTATTATTCCCGTCTTGAAAATTTTTCTTATTATTTAGTAAACATTTAATACTTATATTACTGTATGTTATGTAACTGAATTATTATTCTTTATTATATAAATAAACAAAAATACGAAAAATTAAAATAGCCAAAAAACAGCTCGGGTCGGATTCGACCCAACTTTAATAAGGGCGACCATAAAATCCACCTTACCATTCGAGGGTTAATAAAATGATTCGTCTCTAGTTGGCATTCGCTTCAAGAATGTTCGGTGACAGTAATCGAGGATAGTGTGAACGTTCGCTTTAGTAGGCGTCCCCGATCGTCTACTTTCGACTCTAGGATAGGAAAAAGTTCAAGTGAAAAAGAGTATCACGTCACTGGTCGTTTATGAGTGAGACTTTCGTAAGCTACTTGTATGGAAACGAATATATTAATCTAAAGTTCATATCCCTTTATCGAGGTCGAAGTGTTCTATAAGTGTCGGAAGTAAGATAAACGGTGATGTTAAGTGTTCGTATATATCGAGGCTAGCGGAACCATTCCCAGGGTGCAGAGGAATTAATTCTTCATCGTTTTTGGATTTCCTACACGTCGACGAAACTGTCGCGGGAGATTTCACCGATTGTCACGAAACCACGTCGCGTCGGTCTTCGTGTCTGTTGGAAATTACGTAGATTCGCGAACCAGCGAACACCCTCTCCCTCCGCTTGAACATTTATTTCGTGGGATTCGGAGAGAACTTTCATGGTCGGAGTTGGTAGTTAGACGCCACAGCCGGTTCACGAAAGTAATTAAAATCGCATAGGACCCTGGGGTTTACTTCTCTCTCGTTCTCTCTATCCCTTTCACGCACAGAAAACAACGTAAATGTCCGTGGTGTAGAGTACGCCCCGCGGTAAATCGTTGTCCCGAGAGAAATTCCGGGATTTCGAGGCTCCGGTCCTCTACCACCGTCGAAACACGGTTCGACTTTCTTCTGGGTCGACGGAGGAACTCGGGGAGAGCACTGTTTTCCGGAACGTGTAAAAGCAGAAACGGAAAATTCGTCGAGAAATGGGTACATTCGTGTTCCATTTCGCGGTCTGTGTCCGGTGATAAACTGGAAGAATCCGGCGCAGCATCTTCATCGCAACGAGTCAGAAGTGTATAGTGAATTCCGTAGCATGTCCGACGTGTAGTGAAAGAAATTAAATGGGACCAAATAAGTACAGCCCTGAAGAAGTACCAAAGGAGGAAACCTGTATGTTAACATCTTGACAAATTTCGGTTAAAATTCAGAAGTCGGAAAGTTGGGGTTCCTCCTTTGTCAGAGCCTTCGGACACTGATCGATGATTTACTGTATTTGGGATAAAGTTCAGTAACCAAGTGAATCTGCTTGTATTATACGATTCATAGGGGAAGTTTGCCGATTTTGGACCATCGCTTAGGTTGGACCACTACTCTAATTTGTGTACAAGTAATTTGGGCCTTATAGTAGATAATATGTGTTGTTTATAGGTAATGAGTTATTTAAAACAATCACCACTATCATACACACATTGTCTACCATAACGCCCAAATTGCCTCCACACAAATTACAGTAGTGATCCAACCTAAACGATGGTCGAAATTCGGCTTTCCCTACATGCAGTACTCGTGACGAGGAGTTGAAGAAATATCACTCACCGACTCCGAACGTAATCACCAAGTGTGTCCATCGCAAAATACACACACATAGCTCTTCCCTTATCATGCTCGAACGTTTCAGGGTTCTTCGTCGAGGAAAATAGCAGTTTCGGGCGAAGTCGAGCGCGAGAAAGGTATATGCACTTACCACGGGGCGAAATAGAGGGGGTTAATTTCGGGATAGAAAGCGAAACTACGTTGAAAAATTTCGAGGGAACCCCCGTGGAGATTGTTCCTCCACCCGTAATCGAGGGACGACTTACGGGTTCCGTAGATGCAGGCCCGAGCACCGTTTCGCCCTCAGCCCCGTAATAAAGCCGAGCAGCACTCTTCCAGGCTCTCTCGCACTTGCGCGATTCCGCCGGTTATTTGCGGACAGCGAGAACACAACAGAGTTAAGAGGGAGGGAGAGGGTCAGGGGGAACGGCCGTAGAGCCGCTATATCCGCCGTTCCCCCTCCCCTTTCTCTCCTGTACAGTGCCTATCTGTCTGCTCGCCTGCGTCGGCACATCCGCGTGCAAGGGCCGCCGTGATGAAAAGTCAAGCGAGAACTTGTGTTGTTCCACCTCGCGAAAATAAACTCGAAATCCGTCTGATTTATTGATCGTAGACTGATTCCACGCGCGGTAATCGAAACCGCGAATCGGGGATGACACTACTGGTAGCGAACCTTCTTATCAAAGAGCGCCGGCCGCGCAGTTACGGAATCGAGGGTCTGTTACCACGTAGGGGAACAGTAGGTAGCCCTGGGCACTTGAATGAAACACAAATAAACAATATACAATCGACAAATTGTATAAAAAGGTTGTAAAATGGCAATCTAATGAAAAATGGCATTAGACAGTTCCAAAATATTGAAATGTTGTGAATTAATTATATGTCATTCTAATATACAAGAAAATATTTCTTTAGTAATTTTTAAATAATTTGGGAGTGAAAGGATTAATTCTCTTTGAAGGGGAGGATTACGAAATAGGTTCAGCAAATTTCTTTCATCGAATCCTACCAGCGATAGCTACACAGAGACGTATTTGGCGCGTATCTCGAAACCCGCAGTTCGAAAGATGTCTGTATCGCCAAATTCTTGAGGGAATCGAAAACCTTAACCAACAGAACCAAACGGAACAGAGTTTCGTTTTTTCACAGAAACAGTGAACAACAACAAGAGATGAAAATTCTCCCGCCCGTAGTAACTCTACTCTCGCCGTCGTTTCTCACGGTTTGGAGGTTAGGGCCGATCTGTATGCGTGTGGTGAGCGAAATAGAAGAGCAGCGGCACAGAGGACGAAGGAAAGCGTGCACGCGGAGAAAGAGAGGGAGAGAGAAAGACAGAGAAACACGCGTTAGTGGTGGAACGGGATCGGGCGAGGAGAGAAAGAGAAAGCGAGCAATCGCTCGCGTCGACCTTCTTTTCCAGCCGAGCCCCGGAACGCGGCATAGACGACGCCGTGCATGCAAGCATACATACACACGTGGCGGTCGTTCCGTGACGCGCAGGAAAAAACCGAATGAAAATTATACACGCGCGCGCTTCTGCAGCTTCTATTAACCCTTTGACAGCGGTGCGATATTCGCATGCCAGTTGCTAACAAAAAACATATGAATAAAAAGAAATCTAAATTTTATGTTAGATCAGTTTTGTTAAACAGTGAATGTGTTGTAGTAGGAAAAGTACGTGATCTACATGAATTTACAAAAAAAATAAAAAACAATGAAACAACATACGGTAAAAAGCAGTTTTCATCCTTGTTACTATATGCTTGAAGAATGAAAAAAATAGAAGAACCCTAAATATAAAATTTGTTTTAGATATTAATAAAAGGATCTTTATTCTTTCTCTGATGCCCCAAAAATTTCGTTTCGTTATGACATGTTGGGTCATACCGTACTACAACCATCCCCAATAACCCCAAACAGGGCGAAAGACCCTAGTACCTTCGATCTGGATGTTCCCTATCCGCGTTCATCACGGATTTACTATTGCTCGGATGAACGACCGGCCGATAAAGTGGCGTTCGATTCCTTTTAATAAAGCTACCTCGGAACGGATAACCCCCTTCCCTTGCCCCAAGGAAATAAAATACAAGCCCGTGGACGCGAGAGAGATCTCCCCGTAGCGATAGCCGGGTGGAGTAACTGACCCATAGAATCCTCGGATGTTTATAACAGAAAGGGAGGCAAAAGCGGGCACAAGGAAAAACGAGGCGGTCGAACAAGAGGAAACAAGAAGAGGACGAGAGGTTCGGGAGGGGGTGAAAGAGATCGGGTAGACGCGACTCGTCGTGGAAGAATAAAGAACAACGAAGAAGGCCAGTGGCCGTCACGGTATTGCTCCTCCGTCCCGACGCAGCTAGCTTTTGCGTCCTCTTTGCCAGCCGCGTACGTCAGTATACAGGGTGTAAGAAAAGTGTTGTAGGTCCCTGAAAGGGGTCACTCGTGAGGTGATTTGGAGCAAGTTTTTCATTAGTAAAAATGTTATCCGAGGCTTTGTTAACGAAATATTAACGAAAAACCACGCCCTCTTCGAGCTCGGTCGAGACTCTGGCTCTAAGTGGACGGGGTTTTTCGTTAATATTTCGTTAACAAAGCTTCAGATAACAGTTTTGCTAAGGAAAAACTTGCTCCAAATCACCTCACAGGTGACCCATTTCAGGGATCTATAACACTTTTGTTACACCCTGTATAGGGTGCGACGAAAATTCAAGCGGATAGACGCGCGATGGGGAGGGATGATGATTCCCCCGTGGGAGAATTGTCTGCTCGCTTGGGCGATTTACGAGCTTAAATTCCCCTCTCGAACGAATCCATTGAATGAATATTCCGCGGAATTCCACCGGTGAAATTCACGTTGCGGGCGAAAGGTAGAACGGATCCGATGCGTTGCGATTTGGAGAAAGTATGTTTGTGTATATCTTTCGCGTCAGAATGATTGGAATCTTCTTTTCTTTTGTTAGACGAAGATTTCATTCGATTTCATTTGTTAGAAGAGGCGATAACAGAAACACACATACTGCACGTGAATTTACAGGGTGTTAATGGAAATTTAGGGACCTCTTCCTTGACAGTGTCTAGGAGCCTCCGAACACTCATCGATGATTTACTGTATTTCGAGTCGAAAGTTCATCGACGTTCGACGAAAGTACCTTTCTTCCACGACGAGCAAAATTTCCACGAAACTCTTGCGGAATTTCTACTGGGTGTTCAAAAGTTTTACAAAACAGAAAAGCAAAAATTCGATCTCGTGGACCGTGTAGTTTCCATCGGGAGATTCGGGTTCTGGGTATGGGCAAAAATTGGCTAGCCTCTTCGCGGAATTCCTGGTCGAGTCATCATCGCGGTTCAAGGACCGCACGGAACCCGAAATATACTCGTACCCGCGAGACGCCCACCTTTCAGTCGCGACGCCTGGTCGTCGCGTTTTATATCGGAGACGTCACGGATTTTCATGGAAAATCGTCCATTAGATATAATCGTGTCTCTGTGTATTTGTGTGCGATATGAATTTCAGGTTCGGTGATTCGGCGCGGTATCATCTTCGATAACGGATATCCAAATCGGACGTGTCATACATGGCCTCGCCGTGAATAACGGGCAATTAACTTTGCATTAACATAAACTGAATTGTGGCGGGTGGATAAGGGGTGGGGGCACGGATACCTTTCGGGGGTAAACCGATTAATAACCGTTCCCCGTTCATCGAGGGACCTTCTTGTTCCGCGAATTGATTAGGATTTACATGCTATCCCAGATATCGCATTAATTGCAAGCCGTATTTGTGGTCCGAAACGGACCCTACCGAAATCGAAATTGGACGGAAAAGTGTGCTCAGGATACTGTGGAAAAAGGTGTGTTTACTGTACAGTTATTTTTCGAACCGTTTCAGGTCCTGATCATCACTGACAATTCGTAGATACAAATCCTTACGAACCAAAGTCCTTTGGGACTCGTTCACGCACGGCATAGAGGGCTATCGGTACTCTGCGTTCCTCGGGAAGTCGAGAAGCAAACCGCACCAGCCTCGAGAACTCACGGTCGCGGGTAACAGCGACTCTAACCGACCTAAGTACCTGCCTGGGCACTTGGTAATCAGGGCCATTGACTTCTCAAAAGTATACCCGCGGTGTGCATGCCTCCCTCTCTTTCTTTCGTCACGAGTTCCACGATAGCTACTCGTCCGCCGAGTCTCTTCTCCCGACTCACACTCTCTTTCCCCTCTCTGCATCTTCTTCAGACCCTGACGCATCTCTGTCGTTCTCATAGACGTACAAATAATATCCTAGACCACCACGCATTTGGCCGATAGGCCGTCAAATATTAGAAAAAGATAGCCTGCTTTAAGTCATCATTCTGCCTTCGTCTAACATTAGTTATTTTTCATTCCCTCCACTTTTCTGTTTCATAGGCAATGAAAACTTTTCTTATCGTACCACGCGTCATTAGAAAAAGATAAGTTGATGATCGTACATCACTAAATATATTGCCACGCCAGGCATTTCCTCCTCACACGTACCCTCCCAATACAGTGGACTCTAATTATATTGCCACTAAATATATTGCCACTAAATATATTACCACTCAATATATTGCCACTAAATATATTACCACTCAATATATTGCCACTAAATAAATTGTCACGCGTACTTCCGACCACACAAATTCGCCCTCCCACCACGTCTGCCGGCACCTAGCTCTGATTGGTTATGGTTTTTCGTTAATATCTCGTTAACAAAGCCTCGGATAACATTTTTGTTAAGGAAAAACCTTGTTCCAAATCACCTCATGAGTAGACCCATTTCAGGGACCTACAACACTTTTGTTACACCCTGTATAGAAGGTGTCCAGAATGAGCGCAATAATTATCCAACCAACACGCTTACGGTTCCTCCAGTCGATATCACCAAATTTCGGACGGTTCTAGTCTAGCCACCCTTCGACGTTTCCCGCGCCGATCGATAGGGGCAACTCTCGAGTGAAAGAGAGAGAACACAGAGGGGTTGGCGTGCGGAGAAGCATCGTGTCCGCAGAGCCTCCTTGAAACACACCGTATATCGGTGTACGCGCAATCCTCTCATGATTTTTTTTTTTTTTTTTTTTCGATCGGGGTTATTAGCGACGAGGGCTGGCCGTTAACAAGCCGATAAAATATCGCGGGCCGGTAACAGTGACGTTTATCGCGGCGGCGATTATACGGCGATAATTTATAACAGGCATCGCGAATACGCTCGTGCCGTCGATATTTTACTTTTTCCTCGACGCTCCCCGGAAATTGCGATCGACCAAGAGGGAAAGCGTCCAGAATAACTCTGTGCGAAATTTGGCAATGAACTAGAAGAATAAGAGGAATTCTGATGAAGAGACTTTTGACAAAATTTAGCATTTTCAAATGGCGAAAAACAGATTTCTTTTATCTTCCAAAGAACTCACATCGACTTATTATTAACCGTGGTAAATTTGTTTCGTGCATCATTGTTCTTCTCTAGACCCTTTCGTATCATTAATCCTCGGTTAAAAATAAAAACGAATCCGTTAAAAATTGAAACTTTCACGAGGATGTTGAGGATTGTCAGTGAACGATGACATCATCGAAGGGGACCCCTGAAATTGACGAAAATTTGTTCATGCATCAATCATTTAAAGTTTCCAAATTTTGTATTGCTCATATATAAAACATATCATTTATTCAAGCAGATATTGACTAAGGCAGATTCTCAGGTAACAGTGTGGAAAAGAAATCAACCAGTCGCAAACTTTATGGGAAGCTCGCGATTGGTCCATTTTCCTTACGACCTGTTACGTTGCGGCAAATGCATTTCGATACTTAACACATAAATATTTCGATATTTATGTGTTAAGTATCGCTACTGGAATATATCGTCTCATTAGACATCGATACAAAATATATTCGAATTGAAAAGTATTGATATTCGAAGTATCCATACTGTTATCACACATCACTAGTTGGAGGGTTAGAGGGTTGGAGGGTAGGAAGATTGGAAGGTAGGAGGATTAGCGCATAGGGGGGTTAGGAAACGAGTTAAATTAACCGGAGCCCCCCTCCACCGACAGAGGATGCACCGATTGTTACGGTAATCCAGCTTCTGTTATACGCATTATGCCGCGGGCAACAGTGTAAAGCAATACTGTTACATCGGGGCCGAGCAGCGCGATTTGCAATTCATCGACGCAAAGACCCTTTCCGTTTGCAACAATATAAGCGTGGCATAAACCACCACGAGTACGCCTTTTGCTACCGATCGTCCAGGCCCAGCTTCTGCACGCCAAACCGCTACGGTTCCGCTCCGATCGGCCGTCGTTCCTCCCCTCCCACTCCCCCCACTCCAACGTTTTTTCTGCTCCCTCTTTCTTTCTGCCTGTGTGGATACACAATACGCTTTTCATGACTGGAATCGTGGGAAAGTGGTCTGCGTCGGTGGTGAACATTGAACCAAGAGGGGCGTAATCGTCCATTCGGAGGATCTCTGGAGATGCGAAGTCGACGGTGTACTGAACGATTGATATTACATGTACAGGGTGTTTTCGAGATGAGGATACGTGTTTCAAGAAGTGATACAAGGAATGTTTTTTTTAAGGATTCTACATGGTTTAACGATAAGAGTAATAATAGACAAATATAAATGACGATACTTTTTCTCGAGAGGTTTGTAATACGTGCGATCGAGACAGACGACCGTAGACGAGGACGCACGTCGACGGTCGAACGTCATTGGCCAAGACGCGAAGAGTGAGAAAGACACAAGCGCCGAAGGCGTGTCACGATCGCGACAACGCCGCAAAAAGTCGGGCCTGCCTCCCAGGGCTCTTCTTTAGTGGAGCAGACTATAGTCACTGGCCAATTGTGTGCACCACTGGGGGCTTAATCAGGCTGCGCCGCGCGAACTCTGGCAACCGTCCGATGACACGTCCAGTAACTGTACCCATAGTCAGCTTTGGTATTCCATTGCGATCGAACCAGGTGTCTCCCTATGTGTGTGAATCGCGTATGGACTCACCTTGGATCTGCTTTACCGACCGACAGATTATTAGCCATAAGCATTGTCTATTAGATCGATCCTCCTTTGGTCCTAGCTGCCATCAGCCATGCATCACGCGCAGGTTGCATTATGGGCATACGGAGGCGCATTGTCGGGATTGCGCCGCTCGTCCACGGACGAGAAAGGATAGGATTACGCTCGGCCCGATTCGAGATATACCTGCGTCGACCGGATGCCGACAGGGATTGAATTTATGCGCCGTCGACCATTGTAGCAGCAGCCGGAGATATCCCAGTCTCCGAGAGCGACTCCTCAATCGGCTGTTGGGTTCTCGGTTCAGTTTTAACGATAGAAAAGCGTTTAGTTTCCCAGACCGATAGACCTTAGAGCAGCGGTTGGTGAAGTTAGGTCTGGAGAGCTAAAATCTGTCTCCACCACCGTTCGCCGTTATAGCTGCTTCAAGGATATAGCGTTAGCCGTAAACAGAACCGATCCTGGAGTTTGTGTTTCGGTAGCCTAATCCTGTCACTCGATACACTTGAGTTGTAAAAACTGTGCTTGATCATCGTTCTGGAGATTATGCGTCAATTTGGGATCGGTTTTTCAGTTTTAATGGAATTAAACAAGTTCTCATAACGTACTAATTTCAGATTTAAAATACTTGCGGGCGTTTTATTCTCGATTAAAGATTACAGAAACGTAAATTTCATTCGAATATTCCAGTCTTTTTCGTTTTATTCCTCGGAACCCCATAGCTGAAGGTGGCATACACAAAGGGCCTGGATGATCGAGTACTAATAGTTTAAAGGTTGACGACGTTTATGGTTAATGCTATATCTTTGAAGCAGCTATAACACGGAGTGACAGAGACAAAAGTCTGGATTTCTTTGGTTCCACGAAGGCAGTCGATTTTTCCTTTATTAAATACCAACAACTCCTAGCTTAAATTTCATTTACAAATCAATGAAGTTAGACACGATTTTTAAACACTCTGGTCCAAACGGACTCGGACACCGTAACCCAAGGGTTAATTCCTTGTTACCAGATGTCGAAGGTGTTCACGTTAAATGGGACACAATATACACATGCACAACCTGTGTGTAAGGGAAGTTCGACGTCAGTGCGCACATAAGTTTATCCGTCAACCGAATATCGTTCCACCTGTGTTTCCCTCATTGGAGAATAGAATACCCATCATATGCCGCGGCGTGTCTGTACAGCGGAGCCAGACGGTGGCAATAACCGGCCTCAAGGCGGCTCCCAACGAAATCCCCCCCTCCAGTTTCACGTCCAAAGCACGCGGCCAGAGGCGAGCCCTCGGCGCTCGGGGCGCCGCGCGTGCGGCTCCAGTGACGTCACTGGAACATCCGCGGAAGGGGCGGGGCCCCCTCGAATCGATGAGCGTCGCGTCGCCGGGGGCGGTGACGTAGACGACGTAGTGTGTAACGAGCATACACCGCTCCCGACCCGTCGACGTCGAGGATTTTTCAGGCCTGAGGAACTCCACCGTCACGTCACGGCGGAACTCCGCGGGAAAAAGAGAGCCCCGGAGGGCTCTAAATGGCGAAATTCGATTTCCGTATTCGTCGATGAACGTATTCAACCAGTCTCTCTGCTTGGAAAAATTCTTTCCATTTTTGTTCCTCTGTATAAATGGATATAATTTGACGCGAATAGTTTCTTGATAGATGGGCGCGTAGAGGTCATATGAAGGTCAACTTCGTTTTTTAAAATGGAAGGACATGCTTTTTCCGTACTTTCATAAATAGTTCATTGTAGACGTCTTGAAGCACTCTACTGGATGGTACGTAAAACAACATGTCTTACCGTTTAATAAAACGAAGTTAACCTTCATGTGACCTCTACTCATGCACCTATCAAAAAGCTATTCATATCAAGTCTGACACCTTTTTTTGGCTGTTTTAGGTGTCTCACCCGGTGTATAACGAATTATATATGAAAAATATATATGTAGAATGTATATATAAGTTCCAAAATCGCACAATTCGCGACTTCCGATTTCTTCGAAAAATCCCACGGAATTTTTTTAAAACGAAGTTAACCTTCATGTGACCTCTACTCATGCACCTATCAAAAAGCTATTCATATCAAATTGTATGCTCCTCGATACCATGTAAGTGTAGTCTGACACCTTTTTTTGGCTGTTTTAGGTGTCTCACCCGATGTATAACGAATTATACATGAAAAATATATATGTAGAATGTATATATAAATTCCAAAATCGCACAATTCGCGACTACCGATTTCTTCGAAAAATCTAACGGAATTTTCGTGCAAAAGTCGCCCGAATTGCGATAAATCGCCTAATCTGGCATACCTGGGTGGGCAGAGGGGATTTGGTTTCGCGATTTATTAACAACGAGCCGTTACCCTAATCGATCATTAGGGACCGTTCGCGTATACGTGTTCTCGCGACGAAAATCACGTTAAAATTGCGATAACGCGGAATCAAAGGTCGCTGAAAGGCCCGTTAATTGAACGATGGATATAATTGATCGTAATTGCTCGATATTTAACGATCACGGGCGGGTGATTTCGGTCCTCGACAATTTGCTGCCCCGTCATCGTGTTAAGCGTGCGTGGGGGATAGGCTTTCGGGCGAGGACCGAACAGCGTGGATCCGATGTCTCGGGGCATCCTTTGTTCGAAGATCCTTTATTGCACGCCAATTAACCGACCACCACTTTGGTAACTTAATCTTACACCAGTTGCACAGAAATCGACGAGTTTGTTCGTAAATTTTTTTTTTTTACCAAGCAACAGACTGAACGGAAATTTTGATGGTAAATGTACGGTTATACTTATCATTAGACTGCGGATTTTATGCATTTATAGCATTAGGGATCGTCCAGAATTCAGTATAGTTAAAAGTTTGGTAATGTTTAAAGAATTCTTCATTTTATTTTGAACTTGGTAGAATAGCGAATACAGTAAACAAATTTCAATTTGTTCTCAATCACTGTAAATTGGCTTCTGAAAGTCTGTATTTACATAAACATCCGCAGTTTACTTATCATCGTTTGATCTGTTGCGTGGTAGAAATGGGGGGATGAACTCGTCGGTTTCCGTCTAATTAAATCGAATGTTAATTTGGCAAAAATTTCAGTAATTCCAAATACCAACAGGTAGAAGCATGGTAGAAGGCCCTTCGCCTGCCTCACTTATTTTCCTAGCGGAAGCCGAGTGTGCTCGCGGGTGTACCTCCAAAACTATCAAATAACTACGACTAATATTTCACACATATCATTAGAAATGTTAATTCTATCGCCTTACAAAAGATCCATAAAAAGTGGTACAGTTTGGGGTCCTTCCACCGAGCCTCCTGGCAAGATGAGAAATCTGGACTCGAATTATTTATCGACTCGTGTCGGGCCAGTCGATTAACAGTGAATCACGTGGATCACCACTGTGAATAGCTCTCTCCGTTCGATGTTTGTTACCGTGTTACAAGACAATTCCCTTCCTGTCGGGCGTGTACATGCGCATAGTGGCTCGGATCCGGTAGCCCGATAATCACAGGTGCATAATGCGCCTAATTGGTAATTAAAGGTCTCGAACGGTGGTGGAGCGTTTGTGTGTACGTGTGTGTGTATACGTTGTTATACCTCGTTGTCCTGGGAAGATCGTGGAGGCACCATGCTGCGCGGACGTATATCCAACGATATTACAACGGTGTGTTCCAGCCGTCTAGGACCTCGACACGAGTTCCTCGATCGTTTGAACGGCCATTGGTGTCACCAGCCGAGGCTGGTTATGGGTGTTCCACCGGCCAGGAGTTTCGGTAATTAGGTAGAGGTGACCGAAGTTGAACAGTTTTTAGTTTTCTTGAAATAAAAACGTCTATACTTTGATGAGAGATTTAACTGTTAATTTATACAAATAGATTGGAGATTCAAGATTAGTTCTATAGCGATGAAGTGTTTTTAAATTAATTGTTAAAAATATTGTGAATGTTGATCATGGTTGTTAGTTTTTACCCCAGCTTGGGGTTGAAAGTAACAACGCTGGGGTAAGTTGTAACACGAGTAGATTAAGTCACCGTTTCGTCTACTATCCAAATTCTACATTGAGGAAAGTCATGTCGCAACATAATTTCGTTGAAAAAAAACAAGTGGCCTGAGGTGACTTAATAGAATGGTTATCGTGACGTTTTTTATAACTTTATTTACATCCACGAGATTCTAAATATTTGGAGATTAAATTGGTATTTTTTAAGAACCATGCTTCTTCTAACTGTTTTGAGGTTAACCTCTTGAGGGATACTGGCGCGTACGTTTAGTTTCTCTTTCATTCGAACATTATTCCGATGTTGTAATTAAATTTGTACTAGGAGGTTCCTTGACAAAAAAGAATATTCTACCAATTGATTGTCGTTAATATTTATAAATATATTTTAATTAAACGAGGCCGAAGAGTAACAAAAATATTCTTTCTGGTTTTAGTAGATTCATCCCTGAAGAAATTAAGTTGGTGTTTCTTAAGGGTCGAGAAGCTAAAGCAAAATGTCCGTGAAACGGCGAATATTTCGTAAACCTGTATTATTTTTCTTTACAACGGCAGGGAGGGTGTCTGTTCGTGCAGTGTGAATAACAGCCATCCGATATTTATGAGACACAGAGCCGCCCTCTTCTTCGCGAGAAGTCTAGAACAACTGAAATATGTATTATTCACCGTGCATTTGTGATTAGAGGAACGAACAGTGTGAATTCGCGAACAATTTCCCTTCGCCGCTGCTGACGCAATCGAGGGTTGTTTTCGTTACGAGTCTCGCGTTTATAACTCCCGGGCCACACACACACACACACATGGGGTGAAATTCAACCTAGACGATATAGTGAAACAATTGTGTTTTGGTTAGTTTCCGGGTTACCTTTGTTGTTTCAACGGTCACCGTTCTTTCATTCTATCCTCCGTTTGCACCGTGCGTTCACACGTTTCTAAAGTAAATATAACAAAAACTCCTGTCGAGCATCGATGAACACAGCTTCCTCTGGAATTACTTCTGTTTATCTTAAGAAAAGCATTGCTCAACGAAAAGACGTACCAGAAACTCCTCTCGATTATTCTCTGGCTTGTTCTACACGATTATTGTCCAGGCGTTATCTCCGTCACTGGGCAGCCAAGGGGCTGTCAAGTGCCTACTTTGTTACATCTCCACTTTTGTTACCGAGACTCGGGCTTCGGGCAAAAAACACATTTACGAAGGTCTAAAGCATTTCTCCCTACAAGATTATTGTCTCGACGCTTACCCGAGTTCGGGACGATAATCGGGAGGAGTCTGTACTATGTCATCCGAGATCAAAGGGTTAAGTACCATGTTCCTTCAAAATTTTGGGGTCCGGGTCAGGTTTTACCTTTCGAATCACTTACAGTAGGATCGCTGAGCAAAGGTAATGCTAAATGTCTTATCCTCTAAAAGTTACCACCGTCTACACTTAGGTTTCACCAGCCACGATGAAAGACGAAAAATGCATTCGAGACGATCATATGATTATGGAAAAATTTCCTCGAAACAACGTCTGGACTTTCCACTATTTAGGAGACATGTACATCGAGGGGGTTAGGAAACTACATTCAGCGTGCAGTTAACCAGGGAAATCACCGTAGTTTCTTCTATCCAAGCCTCCCGGTACCCAGGACTGTGCGCGTTACCACGCAAGGGTCCGGTAATAACGACGCCGGCCAGTCACGACGCAGCAACGTCCCCGTCTGGATGGTAATGCGTGTATAAATCAGAGCGTAGATATCACAGAGCCGCGGCTTGTTTCACGTGCGCGCCGACCGAGATGCATTGCACCCATGACGATGCCGGAGGGGGGACGGTTGGTTGCGGCTGTTTATGGTCGCCGAACTCTGAGGACACCTAGACCTAGTCAAGCCTTGGACCTGACGTGTTCGACCACCGAGTTACGTTCCGAGCTTAATTGAAACCTACGTTCAATTAGACCCGTATTAACGGACCCTCGACCACCGTCGGGCTACGTCGACATCCTTTGAAACTTCGTTTTCTAATTGCGACGATCAAGGTTATCGGCAAAGCTGGACCATTGGGTGGCTGGGACTCAACTTCATATCTGTTCCGAGTGATTTCCTTGTCCTATGGAACCTTTTCATTCATCTGTTATGGAAGATTGTAATACGGGGCTGGTCACGTGGAAACTGGGAACATCTGAATAGTCCCCGTTGGGACTGGAGATATTAGAACTTTGGATAAGATTGTTCGAAGGTGATCGATGTTTTGTGTTTAAATGGTGTGTTAGCGTGAACGTGTTTTAAGTGTTTAAGACCTTCATGACTTTCATGATTCCCAAGACTTTCAAGACTTTCAAAACATTGAAGACTTTCAGGATCTGTTGAAGACTTTCAAGACTTTCAGGATCTGTTGAAGACTTTCAAGACTTTCAGGATCCGTTGAAGACTATCAAGACTTTCAGGATCTGTTGAAGACTTACAAGACTTTCAGGATCTGTTGAAGACTTACAAGACTTTCAGGATCTGTTGAATTCTTTCAAGACTTCGAAGACTTTCAGGACTTTCAGGATCTGTCGAATTCTTTCAAGACCTCCAATACTTGGAAGACTTTCAGGATCTGTTGAATTCTTTCAAGACTCAAAATTCAAGACTTGTCAATACATTCAGGTGTTTCAAGTATCGACTCATGTCCGACGTGATCCGAATTGTGCGTCACGTGTTACATATTTGAAGCGAGATTCGATGCGATTCGAAGCGCTTCGGAGCCCATCGCTAATTACACGTACTGAGCGGCAGCAGTAGCTCGTCAATCCTATCGATCCTGATAACGTATCCTTAGCGTGAATTAGTGTAAAACCTGTTCCCCGGTTGATGTGCGTTTATGCAAATACGGGTGGGGTGGGCAGGGGGACGCCAATAACGCGTACACGTCCAACCCGTATCGGCGGGGCGCACACGCTCCTTCCTTCCTTCCTTTTCGGTCCACATGCACGCGAACCCCATTGTCCGTCATTGGTATTGTCATGAAAATTTTCGTACCGCGGACTATTTGTGTTTATCGTTTATTATTGCCTCCGGTATTCGGGGAAATTTGTCAGAGCTCTGTATCCTCGGAGCGCGCTCGTTCTTGAAAGAAAAATGTGAGACATAGAAATGATCTATCGATGAAAGAACACCTGTCCATCTTCATGGACCAGCATTTCGAATATTCACGGTACCATAGAAACAAAAAGGAATCTACGATCTTGGGGCGGAAGTACGATATCTCCGATCGTTCGAAACTTCGAAAACTGAACTGGCCTCCGATATACTGTTCTCCCCGCGAGGAAGTTGTCCGGCTCGTGAACTGGGCCAACGAAAGTTTTCCGTCGATCGCCATGCAAGGGACAAGCTTCTCTTGGATCCAGAGTAAAAGTTCAACGAAACATTGGATGCCCATTAGAAGAAAGGTCCGGTTATACTGAGATGGACTGAGCACTAGACGAGCCCTCGACGAGCTCGATAGTATGCGTTCTTTCATTTGAAACATATGAAAGACTACTTTTATCTACTTGTTGCAGGCTTGTCAAAGGCTCGTGGATGAATCGTCGAATGTTCGTCCAATGCTCGTCGAATGTTCGTCCAATGCTCGTCCAATGCTCGTCCAATGCTCGTCCAATGCTCGTCCAATGCTCGTCCAATGCTCGTCCAATGCTCGTCCAATGCTCGTCCAATGCTCTAATATAAATGAACCTTCATGCGTACTACCATTCGGCACTGTTAGCTATCCGCGATTAGGACTCGCAATTCCCCATTAAGCAACGAGAGATCGCTGGAAAAATTGACGGAGCTGGTATGATTTACGATAATCACGAACGTCCGCATATACCGGGGTGCGTGCGGAATGCAAAAACGTTCCCTGATTGCGATCGTGATTGATAGCAAGCGTGCACCTGGTGGGGAGAGATGGGATGGGGGATGCGGTGCTCCACAGGTGTGTCGGGCCGTCGTTAAGGCGCGTCTAATTGAATGCACGCTTCAATTAGGGCTTGACAGTGGTCGCCTGTAGACCGACGATTTCGTCTCTCTCTCTCTCGACTTCCATTAACGCGTCGGGGGAACCGTAAAGATCCTCCTGTCGACAATATGCGGACGCTTGTATGTCGTGGACGTTGTCCACTTCCGTCGATCTAAAACTGAAGAGAAATTAAGACGGTAATGATTCAGCACAGCCTGCACACACGTTGACAACATTTATGACAATGTTCTTATTTCTCAGAATCGCGGAATTCCTTCTGGATTAAAATAATCGAAGGAAAACACTCGACACGATAAATAGTTTCCGAGATATAAATTCTTAAATACCGTTGTTTCACGAAAATAGGCAAAAATCGTAAACTTCGGCGGCCTGTATTTCTGTAAACAAATTCAGGAACAGAAAAATTATGACTAAAACCCCCCTTAATTTCACGCGGACTATAACATATTTTATTTTGAACGAAATCCCGGATAGGAAGTACAAAAACTGATCCATTTGACGTCCAGAAGAATCTGAAAATCTATCGTCCTGTGACCCGTTTTTTCCCGCGCCTTTTTTGGCTTTAATGCTCTCTGTTTGGTAAAAACGAGGCTCGCGAGAGGTGGCCAGGTAGAGAGGATGCCTGGCTTCGGGACAAAAGTAGAAACGAGTCTCTGTCGGTGGAGAAGGGTGGAGAAACAGGAAGAAGAGGAGATAGAGAGACAGAGAGAAAAAGCGCTTTCTTGGAGAGACGCGGTTGTACTTCCGGCTGTTGACCCGGTTCTCGGGGCTTCAGGATCGGCCAGTTTCTTTCAGGGTCCCCTTATCTTCTACCGCTTTATTATTATTATTTGCATCCTGCTGTCGTGGCGCGCGCGAGACCTATCCGAGATCGCTCCGCGTATCCTCGATTTCTCTTTCTCTCCGGGTTCCTGAAAGGAGGCTCGTTTCCTGTGTACGCGGTGACGCCCGCCGGAAACTCAGGGTTGAAATCGTTTGGTTCACGATCGTTGCTGTTCTTCTTCGTTATCGTTCAATTTGGTTCCAGGACGACTTTTGTTAATTATATAAGTTAGATTATAAATCACAGATCGATGGGATTTAGCACAGTGATAGAGCATGGAATGCTGTAAATATTCAATGAAATATTTAATGTTCTGTGTCGAGGAGCCGTTGGACATTGATCGAGAATTTACTGCATTATAAAAAATCTGGCAACACGTCGATCTGGTAAAATCGACAACCACAGAGATAAACGTCGCCCGTGTGACAGGGGTGGTTATTCCACGATCGATTCGATTGATGGCTTCTGGATAAAAAGGCGGGAAAATAAAAGACGCAGGCGATTCAACCCCCCGGGTCCACGCTACCGTGATCCCGTGGAAATGTTTTTCATTTAGCGAACCGCCTCTCACTCGTGACTCGATGGAAAACACGAGTTGACAGCGATAAACAGCTTTCACTCTTTCCTCGATAATCGGGCAACCTTCAGGGGAGGAGAAGAGAGTGTTTTCAACATTGTGTGAGAGGGAGGGGAAGTGCTGATCACTTTGATCTCGCGACTCTTGGTGAAATAGCTTCTCCGTTCACAGTGATCAAGTGTTTGTGTTATCGAATGGAGTTCGTTTGCAGGGAATCGGGGGCATTGAGAAACTTTGAATGTTTATCGTCATTTTTGTTACTGAATCACGGTGAAAAAGATACTTTTTGATTTTTTTTTACCCTCGGAAAGCCAATGGTCTGGAACTGGACCTAGAGTGGAATTTCAAAAATTGGACCTAGAGTGGAATTTCAAAAAGAACTTACGAGTAACATTTTATTAGTTACATTTACACATAATTACAAAGAATAGGGCAACTACAGATGAGTCAAAATGACCCTGCATTCATTGTACGAAGGTTAAAGCCCGTCAAATCGAGCAACTCCCTTAAAGCTTCGCCGGTCAATATTTCAGGCGCAGCTTTTTCACGTAGCCGAGCGCTGCGTTTGAAGGTCCTCCATTCGATCCTATTTATATCTGGCACGTGCAATTCCTTAGTGAGATATTACGTTGAATTTCCTGCTCCCTGCGGCTATGATACTCGACCGTTTGTCCGTGTGACAGGGCCACCCGTTTTCCTATCATTTTTTCTTCTCTGTCTCTCTCTCCATTCTTCGCTGCTTTTCCGCGCGAAGAATTACGGAATTTAATTATCCGATTGGATTTCAGCGGAAGTAGATTCTCAATTGTCATTGTATGAAATTGCAAAATTTTTGTTACACTGGTGTGCAGATTTTCAATCCCTCTTTTAGCTTCCAACTTTCAGCCATCGGGTCTTGAAAGGGAAGCGGGAAACTAGCAGTTAACCTGGCAAGCATTTATCAAGTACTAGCTTTTTGCCTGCGGCTTCACTCGCGTTGACTTCAGGATTTGACTAAATTCTTTTTTGAACAAAATTTTTAAATTGAATTGTGTATAAATAAATATATAAAAAATATATTAAATATTATCTCTCGGAGATGGGATTCGAAAAAGTCTTGTAATTACTTTCCAGGCATTTGGGCACCCAGGCAGGGGGGGCACTTTTTGCACCCCCGCTAAGAACGGCCCTGCTGGCCAGGAAGAGGAAACAGAAGTTGGGGGTGCGTTTTCACCTTTCCCTCTGTACCCACTCCTTTTTCATCCCCCGACGACAGGCACTCGGTCGGACTACTAATAGGAAGGCCTCTTAATAAACGAGAGCCCACTCGCTACTCCGCGACTCGATGTAATTTCTAATGAACTCCTCCGAATCCGTGTAGAAATGGGCAGAAACGACCGACAAAGATGTTTCAGTGGGGAGGGGAGGGGCGAACAGAGGCGCGGAGAGGGTGCGAATACCGGTAAATAATAATCTTTGGGCCCCGCCACTCTAATTGCCACTCGAATCCGTTCGAATCGACGCCTTGCCACCGAATTTCCTTTTTCCGCGTACTCTTCTCGCGATAGAGGAAGAGTCTCATTAGGGGCGTCGAGTTCTCGCGAAAAATGTTCTACCCTTCTGTCCCCATTGGATAACCATTTTCTTTCGAGTTATTCTCGATTCGCGGAAGATCCCAGGATTCAGAAGGTTTTCTTGTGCTGGGTTGATCGCTGGATGGAAAGTTTTCTTCGCGATCTTTGGGAATGTGGAATTGTTCATTCCTGATTCGGTTCTTCTCGAGGTATTTTCTGGTGAGAGAGGGAGGGTTATTTTGGGGATGGAGGTGTTTGGGGTATAATTAAAAGGGTACTCAAAAAGAAAAAAATAAAGATTCCGAACTAAATTTACTTCATTTTAGATCATTGAGGGTTGGCAGCTTTCTGCATAACTTCTCCCAATTAATCATTATCTACCGTCTATTAGAAACCAGGTTCCCATGGCTCTCCCTGGTCTACATACACCCTATTGCCCGTTCAATGGTCCATGACTTAAATATCAGACAATATATCTGAGTTTAACGATTTAAATATCAGATGATATATCCAAAGTTCACGACTTAAATATCAGACGATATATCCAAAGTTCACGACTTAATTATCAGACGATATATCCAAGGTTCCCGCCTTAAATATCAGACAATATATCTGAGTTCCACGACTTAAATATCAGATGATATATCCGAAGTTCACGACTTAAATATCAGACGAGATATCCAAAGTTCACGACTTAAATATCAGACGAGATATCCAAAGTTCACGACTTAAATATCAGACAATATATCTGAGTTCCACGACTTAAATATCAGACGATATATCCAAAGTTCACGACTTAATTATCAGACGATATATCCAAGGTTCCCCCCTTAAATATCAGACAATATATCTGAGTTCCACGACTTAAATATCAGACGATATATCCAAAGTCCACGACTTAAATATCAGACGCTATATCCAAGGTTCACGAGAATCGAGAAGACTGAAGTTTCTTCTCGGTCCCCCCAAAAAATGGTACATTTCGCGGTAGAAAATGATCAAGTGGTCCATGGAAGAGGGTCCCCGAATCCTCGTGACCGGTGCACCAGCTGGCCCTCGGCGGGGTAGGTTCTCTGTTTTCACCAGCTGTTCATTCTCCTCGTCTTGGACGGCACAAAAGGGGGGCCCAGGGATTGTGTGTACGCGGATCGGTTCGCCAAGGAAGAAGTTCTCGTGGCCGAACGTGGGAGGGCTCCGTGGAACGACAAAAGACCGGGTTTGCTACCTGTGCACGGACGCCAGGTGCTTTACTCGCCCCCTACTTCATGCCCCCCCCCTCCCTTTTACTCCTCTTACTCGGGACCAGTTTCGTGTGGTAACTGGACAGGTAAAACGGCAGACGTGTACGTCCCCAGCGTGTAATCTGCAGGGGCCCGCAGCTTCATACGGATAGAGTCTCTTCTCTCGTTCGATGCTGAAGTAGCTTCGAGTAATTCGAGCCTCTGCGATCTCCTTCCAGTTCCATTCGAGACGATCCCCCTCCGACGTGCTTCGCGGAAATAAGATAAATGTCTCAATTACTGTCAGTGTCCCTATTACTGCCACTTTATTTATTGTAATTAATTAAAACATAACGTGTAATGAATTCTGTAGAAAAAATTTGATTATTCTGTTGGGACTCTGATTTACGTTAAAACAAAGGAACAGATGTACTGCTGTGTATACCTGACATTTGAAAATTAATGGTGAAAGATGTTAGTGAGTAGGAAATTATGGCGAAATTATACTGAAGAAAGAGCCGCAATTTTACTTATTGGGGTCAAAGTATTTAGAGGTCATTTCGAGACCAATTCGATTTTTTTAAACGGGAACTCCATTTTTAGCACCGAAAGCAGCTATGTGAGCACATCATTGCTTGGATCAAAGTGATCTTTAGGATTCCATTTCTGCTGTTAAAAATAAGAGTTCCCATTTTAAAAAATCGAATTGACCGCAGAATGACCTCCAAATTTGACCCTTATGTCATAATCAAAGTTATCATCAAATTTCCCTTTCTAAACCCTAAATCTTTTGTATCAAACATTTTCTTTAGAAACTTCATTCTCTCGACTGAATTTCATGGCTCGGTAGAAAAACAGATTTGACCTTCAAATTGTCTCTGATTGAATGAGGAACTTGGCCCTTAACCCTGACGTGAGTGACTTGTTGGTACTGACTCACTTATTCTGGAGCATCTGTGCTGATTCTTTTATAAATCACGGCTAAAAGGGAGCTAGCTATCCAACACAAAAAAAAAAAAATATCCTGAAGGCAATCACCGCCGAGAGTTCGCGTCGAATCGGCGAGGAATTTTTCTCCAGAGACCACGAGACCAAGGAAGCTTATTTCAAGGACTTCATTGTTATAAGAAATCCAATGGAATACATGCTATGCATCTCACGTTACAGATTTAGAAATGATCGTCACGGTGAATCGTGTCACGCTGTCCACCTGGGTGTCAGCGAATTCCTGTCACAATCGATCCACCACCTGGCTCGTCGAGTCGCCTTGAAACGGTCGATATGTTCTTTCTTCTAATTGCCGGACGTTGCGCAAAATCTGCCGATACCGCGAGGCGAAGCGTAAATGGAATCGCGAGAAATTCGCGTTCCTCTGACATGCACACGTGTTTCTCAGGTGAAGCGACCTTTCCTATTTCCCTCGCGATTCCGAATAATTGCAACTGTTTCAACAAATTTTTTCGTACATCATTTAATAAACCAATCCTAACTTCACAAAAAAAAAAAAAAAAATGAAGTCACTTGGTCCAATTTTAAACAAGTTGTTCTGTTTCAAAAAGGGTGTGCGAATACTTTTCTTTTACCCACTGTAGTTCTTTATAATTTAAAAAAAAATTTAGAAATTTAGATATTTGAATATTTTCAAAAGTTTGTCGTGCTCATCGAAAGAAATGAAATTAACGTCCAGACGCTTAAATCGTTATTTCAAAATTACGAGAGTGATATATACGTTGTATTTTATCATTCTGAAGTTGAAAATATCGATATTAAACATACGTGTTAATGTAAAGTGTATAGGAAATTAGAGATCAACATAAATTCCGATCTCTAATTTTCAGTAATTGTATAATATAAAATCTCTAGGAAATATCTCTAGGATTTCAGTAATTGTAAAATAAAAAATCTCTACGAAATATCTCTAGGATTTCAGTAATTGTAAAATAAAAAATTTGCAATCCGTCATTTTCACGGATTCCGGTAGTTCTGGTGTTAAAGGGTTAACGAGGCTCTAGACTTGCGGAACACGCCACGGATTCGATTAATCCTGCTCGTTAACAGGGTACTTCTTTGTCGTCGTGGCGAAAAGTACAGAACCTTTCGAGATATATCCTGGCCAGGGCAGGCTCTCCGTCAACCCTCGCTCGGGTTAGGGGCGCATTAACGTATATTCAAACATCCCCCCGTCTTCCTGGCGGGTCCACCCCTTTGTATGGTCCACGACGGCACGGACTGTAGATTACAGTATGGAAATGAGCGCCCGTCGCGCAACCCCGTGGAAAATGGCAATGCCCCAGACGGGAGGGACCCTTCTTTCGTCGACCTCTCGGGCAACCCTCTAACCCCGGCCCTAAAATTAGTTATCGACGCCGCTCGCTGGAAACCTCCTTGGCATATTAACATTTTTATAACCTCCCCGTGAAAATGTATAGCTAATCTGAAATCGAAATACAGACTCCTCTCGATTATCGTCTGGCTTGTCCTACACGATTATTGTCCAGGCATCCCCACCACTGGGGGGGGGGGGGGTGGAACCAGTCAAGCGCATACTTTGTTACCGAGACTTCATTTCTCCCTATACGATTATTGTCCCAGCGAGGACCCGAGTTCGGGACAATAATCGCGAGGAGTCTGTAACTATTTTCATATTTCGTCCGCGTACATTCTACCGAAGTATTCAGACCCGATGCTCGAGATCGGCCACGATCTAGGATTCGATCTGTTCCCCCGACCTGAAGAAGCTCCAACCCGACTTTGTGGCCAACGAGGAAAGAATCGTTGAAAATCCCGTTATAGATCGCCGTCCAGCGGATCTCCTCGTAGAATTCAAATCTCCGCCCTCGGGTCCAGTTTACGGCGGGGGCTTAAGTTGGCACGGTAACTTCGTATCATCTCTCCGGCGAGTTACGCCGGATTTACGATGGTCCACACGCTAAACTCAGCTTTACCACTGGGTTCGTTATATCAAGCTTATAAAGAGTAACCGTCGTGTTATCGTAAGTAAATTTAAGGTATCGTCGTACACCGCCCTGGCGAACAATTTCCCCCCCCCCCCTCCCCCTTAGTCTAGGCGTTCAAGTGAGAGCCCTCGTACTAGCCGCAGATCGTAGATAGATAGATGGAGATTAAACATAGACCCCACGCTCTAAATATAGGCTCTCCGTTCGCTGCGTACACTTAGACTGGAAAACGGGTTATGCTAAACCGTAGATCGGATAGAACATTTTACGTATATCTCTAGGATGTATTCTGGATCTAGGATATACTTGACCCGGTAGATCCCCTTCGAATTTCATCCCCACGAGGTAGATTCATGGCTCGACTAATCACGGTTCACGTTTAGCCTCGGCTATAACAGATTAATTCGTTACCAGTCCTCCTGTATCTGGGCAGGTGTCTTATTATTCCGAACGAGCTCCAATTATGATTTTACGACCGGATCCGTATCGCGACGGGAGAGTCAGCGGCTGCCTTGGTTTGCCGACGGTGCATAATCGATTGGAAGTTTTTACCAAGTGTACATACCGCTTCTCGATCTGGATCACGACCTATGTGGAAACCTGGATCGATCTATGGAAACCTATATCAACGTATTGACTCGGTAATTAAATTGGTTATTGCAGGAAGGGGATATCGCCGTTTTTCTAAGGAATTCGCTTTTTGGCAGGGTACTTTTGTTGAATGAATACACCGTTTACTGCGTAAGAGGGTCGTATATTTACGTTATTTAGTGAGTTATGGACGTAAATAATTTCCATTTGATACAGAAACTGCAGATGTCCAGGAGATTTTTACATTTTCCCTTTCTGCAGTTAGCGATTCGACTGCAGATCATTTAATTTAATTTAATTTAATTCATGGTGAGCACCCATTTTTACAATATTTGATTTAAAACGTTAAGGCATACTAACACAATAATGATCAAATAATTATATCGTATATCGGTTCGAGCATCGACGTTGACGGAGCTATAATTAGCGCTCTATCGTCTCCAGAAAGTTTTCAACCGATGATAAATTCGATTTTTCCGACATGGCTTGGTTCTACACGGATCTCGAAAGGTATTCTGTTCTTATCTTTTCGGTGCCTGAGGACAACGCGCATCGTAAGGCCGTTTATCTTCCACTAGTTTGGTCGTGGTGTGTCTCGAGCGTGTTATCGGTGATACGGTTAAGCCTGTTGCCACGTGGCGTGTACCCACCTCCACGTGTCCGATGAGTCAGACCGCTGGTTTCTCCACCCTTAACGGAGTCGCCTTTGCCTCGACCTGTTTAACCCTTTAAGGGGCTATTCTAGTGTGACGGCTATATAATAAGGCAATATTTGGGAATTTTTTAAAGAAAAACTATTGAACTTATCAATTTGATTAATATATATATTTACTAAATAATCTTTGTAAAGTATGCTATATTTTTATGAAGTAAAAACAATGTATTGTTTAAAAGTTACAGTTCGTTTGTGAGAGCGTCTTAAGGAAATTTTCTTTCCATGGCGGCCATAGTATAGATTCTTGTGGATGTGTGAAATGAAAAAAAAAACAAATATTTTCTTAATTTGTATGCGTGTGGCTGTAGTCCGTACCAAAATAATTTAAAAAATTTGAGAAATGAAAAAATGTAATTTTTAATTTTTAATAATGTACAAATTTGTAATTTTTAATGTACCGAAGAACTCGTGGTACGGGCTAGAATTATGCATCTGATGAGCAGAGCATTTTTAAGCTTATTACGTGACGATCGTTGTGTTGAAAAAAAGCATAACGAAGTTTTTGCTCATAGGTGAAAATCACATGGCAAGAAGTAACACTCTTGAGAACGAATGAGAACCCGTTTGTCGGGTTATTTTAAATACGTTTCGGAAAGAAGATACGTTGTATCGGATGAAATATACTGGAACGTATCGTACGTCTGTAAAGAATGTTTCGCGACGGAAACAACGGTGGCGGAACGGGTTGAATAAGAAGTTTCGAGTGTCGTACGAAAGATAAGAAGGCTTCCGCAAGTACAGATGAAAAGATATTTTCGATTGGGTCGAATAAACCGTAGAACTTGAAGTGGACGACAAAGTTACATATCGATCGATCGGTCGCTTTAGAATCTATGATCTATTACACAGATTACAGTAAATGCAGATTATTCCACGAGGCAACCTTGCAACTCTGTACGTCATTTAAATCGGATAATTAACAATTCTAAGCGACTCGAACTGTATTTACACGTCTGTGACCGCAGTTTTATTTCTTACAAATACTTGATTTCATTCGAAACGTTCGTTTAATTTCGCAACCGTGTCATTCCAAAGCCTTTAACGTACTTCGTAAGGAGAGGATAACGATTCTATTGCACTTGAGGAGAATGCACTTAGAAACAACAACATTGAATGGCAAATGAAAAATCACGTTTTTCTAAACCTGCGCGCTGGATAACTCAGAAACTAATCAACCTGGAAAATGAATTTTTCCATGGATTGTATCGAAAATTTTTATTTCATTTATCCGTAACATTTTTTTGAACGATATAAAATCAATTCTTCTGATCCCAATCTCAGCGTAAGCTATCTAATATCTTTTTATTTTCGAATGACTTCTAGAATTTCTAAACTGAAAATATAGAGATCTACTTCACATCAGTGAAATTACAGACGAAATTTAACGCACCTTTAAAATGAATGTTGCACCATAGGAAGTTAAAGGGTTAATCGACGATAGAACCACGAAAGGAAAATCCGTTCGGATCGGTACAGTTCCGATCGGAATACGCGACTAATCACGGAACGGAACAGGTGTGTCGTTGGTTAGCATGATTGTAACGGTACGAGGTTCAGGGTTCATTATTGGACAATGTCTCTCGCGTGAGTCACTTATGGCTTAACCGCCACTTTTACTTGTCTTACTGGGAACAATCTTGTCCCAGTCGTGGGTCCGATATTAGTCCTGGGCGGAGATCTTCGGTGTAATCCTCCTTGGTATTCTTGTCTCGGCGAGACGATCCTCTCCTTAATGATCGCGCTAATGACCTCCACCTAACGATATATCGTCGGTGAAATCCGAGGAGGAAATGTGGCCTGGGCGTGGGGCCTGTAACGGTTTTTTCATCGAATATTATTTATTTATTTATTTATTTATTTATTAATAGGATAAATACCCCTTAATACCTTGAACCTCCTTTGGGTTCGAACTTTGGATACCGTGAGCACTACTTGGATGTTACGAAACTTGTCTCTGGATCGATAGTAAACGAGTATTTCGCTTGTTTACTACTTTCTCCTATTGACAGTATCTTTTCATTTTTTGAGTAAGTTCGTTGTACCAATTGTATGTGGTGGGGAGTAGGTACAATAAATCCTCGATGAGTGTTCGAAGACTCCTCGGAACTGACAAGCATAGATCCCTAGATGTAATTGTTGAATTTTATTATTAGATTTTAACATATCGATAGAGCATGGAATTTTGAAGCCTATAGTTCTTTCAGTCGCATATGGCAATTAGTTCCTGAAATATTTAATGTTCAGTACCGAGGAACTTTCGAACACTCATCAAGGGCTTACTGTACTTATCCTCGCCGAAAGTGTCTGTAAAAACCGACTTCCGACGTAACTGTACACAATCGACGTAATCTACGTTCAATACAATCTCTACTCGTGTATCCCCGTGCTCATGTAAAATCTAATCCCTGTCCATTGCTTATCCATCTCTTATCTCGGCCCAACGGATAAGCGGTCCAATGCTCAAGTCCCGATATCAACCCGCGATTAACATAATCCACGCCGAAGACATAGCTACTCGAGGCGTATCTAAACTCCACTTAACTAAAACTCCAACCGAAACTCAACTGGCACAAGCGTGTAACGTTCGTCTGAACTCTCGAAGCTCCAGCAGTGTGTCTAACCCTAGGCGCACAGGTAGAATTCAAGCTCCCTGCGCAGCGTAAAGTTTCGTCTGGAAAGGTGCTCGCGCGAGAACAGCTCGTTACCGTTCTGCAGCACCGGCTGAAACTAGTCTGCGAGGAATAAGAGCGGGAACTCAGAGTTGGGCAAATTTCATTTCGAATAACGAATAATGAATGAAGTCCCAGGATTTATTCGCGAATAATGAATAACGATTTTATTCGATGAAAAATTATTCGTTAGTCACGAATAAGTCTTTATTCGTTATTTGTTATTCTGATAAACCCCAATTTGTTATCCTGAAAACCCATCCATGGATGGGAACCGGAGGGGTACGATTCTTATTTGAATAAATTCGTTTTACTCGCAACTTTTATTCGAAGATTATTCGAATGAAATTTTATTTCCAAAATTTATTCGAAGATTATTCGAATGAAAGTTTATTTCAAAAATTTAATCGAATAAAATTTCATTCGAATAACGCCCAACTCTGGCGGGAACACGGCGTGAAACACGACGCACACTCGGGCCGAAAGTTCCGAAATAACCGCCAATCGTTAGCCACCCCAGGGTGTAGGACGCTTTGGCTCATTCAGCCAACGTCGCCCAGGTCACCACTCGCGACGAACTTTCCTTTGGTATTTTGAAGAGGAAACACACTTTCCTTTATCTTAATATCTTGTTCTTAAAAAATTCTATGAATTCCTCCATCTTCACATGATTTCTCGTAAGTCTTCCAATGGAACCTCTGCGTCTGACCAGTGACGGTACATTCTACTGGCTCGAACCAATCATCCGAGCGCAGGCAAATGTTTCCAAAGGTTCGAGCAATAATTTTCTAACTCGGTCGACAACGGATGAAATAAGTTTCTACACGAAAAAAAAACCAAACAGTAGACCTAACAAAACCAATTCTTGTACGAAGACGTTTAGGAACTTTATCAAGTCCATTCACAACCCAGAAAGAATATATTATTTCAGTTAAATTCAAATAAAAGTTATTTATGTAATCAAATTACATATTTCTGAATTCGTTGAAACATTGTTAAACTTAGTACAATTTATTTATATTTTTTAATCGACTAAAATGCTAACCTTTGAATATCTCGAAAGAAGAAAAAAATGGACTTACACCAATTTCAAAATAAACGGTTCACATAATCCGTGACAGCTCGTGCCTAATTATAAGATACTCTGTCCTGCGTGACGATGATAAGAAACAGTTTAAAAACCCATTTACAATACCGAAGGGAACATTCTAGCGAGGTTTAGAAGAACAATTTCAACGAAGACTAGGATTGGATGTACATGGTACAAGTCGATCGCGCGTAATGGACAAAAAGGGGACGAGCCGGAGGTTGCTTGTTCACGCGAGCTTGTAATTAAAGCTCGGGTAACGCCCTCATTATATATCGCACGGGCTCTGTGTTTCCTTATTTTTTTTTCCCTGTTTTTCTTTTTCGTTTCGTCCAGTCTTAATCCGCGATCTCGTCTCTACGGTCACCGTTAACGACGCGGATCGTCCGGATCGTATGATCGCGACTCGAAAAGAAGAAAACAACGCGGGTATCTAATTACAAGGTTAAGTCCTTACATGTTCTCCTCGTCGCGAACTGCTTACGCAACGGACGGGCAAAAATCGCGGGAGCACCGTTTCTCGCGAGGACTGTCGGAACGTGGTTTTTGCGTGTCGATATCATCGGGAGGACTGTTATAATGTTGGGCAGAATTTTCTTCGAATAATACACAGTGAAAAGCAGCAAAATCTAAGAGTGTCGTTCTGAGCTTTAAACAGTTAATGAGATTAAATAATTGTTCGACAAATGTCGATTCATTCATAAAGAAGTATTATGTTATTATGCAAATTGAAGTGTCTAACGTTCAAACAATTAAAAATGACGAAATACTTTTTTTTTTATCTTTTATTCGTTATTCGAAACTTTTTGTCTGGATAATGAGTTTGCCCATCTCTGGACTGTTGGGAGCATATACAATTAAATTTTTCCTAAAGTGTATCGTAGTTTTAATTTTCTGTCGAAACTTCGAGGAAGCTTAATAAGGCAAACAAATTTCTATTCGATTCCAATCTTTGTGTATTACTCCACAGAAATCGATGGCTGCATAAAAATCCCCAGTCCAATTATAAATTAGCATAGGACGCGAAACAAATTTCCTGTTTCTGTAACCGCGACTCGAGAGAACGGCGATTCGACCGGAGAGAGTTTTCCTCGAACTAATAACATCCGGTCGCGCCATCTTTCTCTGTCTGGCATCGAGAGCTCCTTTTTCATCCCGAACGGCATCGATACATATCTATTTCTTTTTTTTTTTTTTTTTTTTCATCGAGGCGAAACAACCATAAATATTCATCCAGCGATGGAAGGCCGTGAACAAAGTTTTCCGGGACGCTGCTCTCCGTCAGTCTCTCGCATAAGTGCATACAAATCGATATTGGCATCTACGACCGACCTTCTTTCTCCCGAAAAAAGCTGCCGTCCCTTCTACCCAACGATTCCCCCTCCCCTTTTTCGCGTCTTTCAACCACGGAAATGGGTTATTAATTTCGCGAAGCGGGTCGACTGGTTCTGTTCCCTCTTTCATTTTCCGATTTCCTCTGGACAGCTGAGATTCCTTTTCTTCTTTTGTACGGTTCGACAGCGGACAGAATGAAAACGACAACGTGGATTTGTGGAGTTTTGTAATTTTCGGGTTTGATTGATCGATAGTTCGATCCACGTTGGAGGGTTATAGCTTCCTGCTTCCTGGTAATGTATTGTAAATACAAGTACGCGAAGTTAGTAATTCTTGTCAGTCCTGGTCGAGGTCGAGACTCGGAGGAGGGGTTCCTAGTTGTTCACAGTCATATTTCCCGGCCATTTTGGCCGTTTTCGATCCCTCGGATTTAGGGGATCCTCCTGGATTCGTTAGGGCCTTTTGGCGTGGGATTGAGTCTTTTGCGAGATCCGTTGGGGGTTTTGGTAGGGCTCGATTCCCTTGGGGATCCTCTTGGGTGTCTTGTTGGATCTTCTTTTGGATATCCTCTTGGATCTTTCGTTGGGTGGGTTCTTGAAGTTCCTCCTAGATCTCCTTTTGTATGTCCTGCTGGATCTCCTTTTGGATGTCTGCTTGGATCTCCCTTTAAATATCCTCTTCGATCTCCTTTTGAATATTCTCTTGGATGTCCTCCTGGATCTCCTTTTTAATGTCTTCCTGGATCTCTGTGTGGATGTCTGCTTAGACCTCCCTTTGACTATCCTCTTCGATCTCCTTTTGAATATCCTCTTGGATCTCTTTTGGATATCCTCTTGGATCTTTTGTTGGGTGGGTTCTTTAAGTTCCTCCTGGATCTCCTTTTGGATGTCCTAGATCTCCTTCTGAATGTCTTTCTGGATCTGCTTTTGGGTATCCTCT